>NW_026606110.1:0-85000 GCF_029834395.1 Sorex fumeus
GTCTTGCCTGCTCCTCTCTCCAGGCACCTCGCACCCCAGAGCCTGCAGCCCCGCACCCAGATGAGGGAGCAGGCTGTTGGGAACTGCGGAGAGCCAGATTCTTTCCTAAAAAGGGTTCTTTCCTAAAAAAGGTTCTTTCCTAAAAAAGGGTCGACCGGGAACTCCGAAATGAGCAACCTGGGCGCCAATGCAGGGGGTGGAGGGGATGGAGGAGGACAGGTGACATCCCTTCCCCCCACGGCACAGGGATCCACATTAGCTCTCGCCACACCTCATAGATCTGGGCTAAAATCAAGCCCCAGGATGGCGCTGGCGCGGGAATATTATGACTTCCCGGGAGCACAGCAAAGGAAGGGGCTTTCCCTGAAGCCTCCCCAGAGATTCCCTGGAGCTCAGCCTGTCCCCAAATTATCCCAAATTATTCTTCTCTGCCCCTCTCCACCTCCCTTTTGCCCTCCCCTTCCCCTTCTCCCCACACCTGCCCCCAGGCTCTGCAGGAAAGACGCCCCAATTTCCAGGACTGCTCCCAAAGCTCCAGCTGGAGAAGGGGTGCAGGCCACGCCCCAGCGCCCAGCATCGGGGCGCCCCCCCCCCATCCTGGCAGTGCTGGAAAGGAGGACGTTTCCCACTCTTGATTCATTGGCAAGGGTGGGACAGGGTTTCCAGTCTTGATTCACTGGCGGGGGGTGGGACAGTCCCCCTTCCGATGGCTTCTGCGTGCAGAAAGGACGAGAACGGATGGGGTGGATTTGTTTCCCCTCCCCCCTCAGCCCCCAGTAACTCTACACAAAGTCCCCTTGGGAACTAGAGACTTCTGACCAAGAAAGTCCTCCCAAGCGTGCGCGTACCCCCTAAACCCCTTGTCCCAGAATCTCAGAAAAGCGGGAGGCACAGCCCTAACCCCTTAACCTCGAGGCGAGGCGCACTTACACCCCGGCAAAGGGGGTGACGATAAAACGAAGTCTTACTCCAAGTCCCAGAAACGCGAGTGGCTCGAGCCCTTAAACGCTCTTCCCAGTCCCCCTCGGACTGTGTTTGCTGCCGGTCCCGCAGGCACGCACGCACCTCGCAGCGCCCAGCACCCCCCGCAGCCCTCGGACTCAGGCATTTGAACCCCGCCGCCGTGCTCCTTCTCCAAGACCGCTCCCTCTTTCCGGGGAAATAAAGCCTAGATTGGAACCTTCTGCCGGCTTCCTCACTGGGCCGTCTGGTCTGCATTAGTGTTTTTATAAGGGACTCAAACAAATCGAAGACAAGGTCACCAAATAATTAACAGTCGTGAATCCCTCCGTCCCCGTTAAAATACTTCCCTGCTTAGATTTTATTTTCCGTTTGCCAACCACAGCGAACGCGCGGGCGCCCTCAGCGCCCCTCCGGACACTGGCAGGTTCGCTCCCCCACCACGGTCCCCTGCGTCACTGGACGGGGAGCCCGGCCTCTGACAAGGCCTCCCATGGTAAGCCCAGGACGCCCCAGCTGGCCAGTCCTTCCCCAGATTCCAGAACCCACCAAGCTTCCCTGGAGCCTTCCTGGGGAGTTCCAGCTCCCACAGAGAGCACCTTTCCTAAGGTTTTTTTCCTAGACCCCAGCCCTCCTTTCTGCCCCGCGACCACCATAAGCACCACCCCAACCCAGCAACTCTTCTTTGCAATCTGTCTTCCAGAGTATCCTGGAGACCTCAGTCACTGCATGCTCATACTTGCGTCCGTGTTCTCCATCCAGAGAGGTTTCTGTGGGTCTCTTGGGTGGGAAAACGAGGCTTTCCGTGTGGTGCTCAAAGACTTTCCCATCCTTTTAGTTCCTCCCCTTGCCCTTCTGTCAACCAGGCTGACTTCGGAGGAGATCCTAAACTCTGCGTGTCCAAGTGTCCACCTTTCTCTGAGCACCGAGGTCTTCAGATGACGGTTATCGTGGGGACAGGAAGTGCCATTTCTCTATCTCCGACCAGCCCCGCCACTCCCACCCTCAGACCACAGAAGCCAGCTCCCACAAATCAGCCCCCACAGCCTCCAGCCCCCACAGCCTCCAGCTCCCACAGCCTCCAGTCCCCACAGCCTCCAGTCCCACAGCCTCCAGCCCCCACAGCCTCCAGCTCCCACAAATCAGCCCCCACAGCCTCCAGTTCCCTCAACCTCCTGTCCCCATAGCCGCTAGCCCTCACAGCCTCCAGTCCCCACAGCTTCCCGCCCCCACAGCCTCCAGCTCTCACAGCCTCCAGTCCCCCCAGCCTCCACCCCCACAGCCTCCAGCTCCCACAGCCTCCCACCCCCACAGCTTCCCGCCCCCACAGCCTCCAGTCCTCACAGCCTCCAGCCCTCACAGCCTCCAGTCCCCACAGCCTCCAGCTCTCACAGCCTCCAGCTCCCACAGCCTCCACCCCCACAGCCTCCAGTCCCCCAGCGTCCACCCCCACAGCCTCCAGCTCCCACAGCCTCCAGCCCCCACAGCCTCCAGCTCCCACAGCCTCCAGCTCCCACAAATCAGCCCCCACAGCCTCCACCCCCACAACCTCCACTCCCACAGCCTCCACCCCCACAGCCTCCAGCCCCCACAGCCTCCAGTCCCCACAGCCTCCAGTCCCACAGCCTCCAGCCCCCACAGCCTCCAGCTCCCACAAATCAGCCCCCACAGCCCCCAGTCCCCACATTCTCCAGCCCCCACAGGCTCCAGCTTCCCTGTCACTCGTTCCCCTCTACAGAGATGCTCATTCATTACTAGCGCACCCAGAGGTGCTCTAAGAAGCAGGGACAGTGTGGTCCCTGCCTTTCACCAGGAGCAGAGAGGAAGCCTAACCTGGCAGACTCTCCCCAGCCCCTTTCCCCAACTCCCGAGGAATCTGCAAGGAGAGGCGGACAGGAATCACCAAGTGTCCCCCACCTCACAGGGCTGTGTGGCCTTGGGCCATTTTGCTGAGCCTCTCTGTCCTCTGCAATTTATAAGTAAAACCCAGCCGCTCGCAAGGGTGCGTTTGTGTAACCCAATGAAATTATCGCGGTAACAGAGTCTGTTCCTGATGCTGCCCACTGCATTCGGGCGGTCACTCCTTCCCCCTTGATATTTGAAAAGGGGGCAGGACGCAGACTCAGGCCTGACCCTGGTGGGCGGGAGAGAGCGAGTTAGAGAGCGCAGAACCTGCCATCATTAGGTCCCCAGAGTGCAAAGGAACTCTTCCTTGCAAGAATTGCCCTCCAGGGCCCCTAAGCCCCTAAGCCAACGTGTGGTGGTGGGGGGGGGGGGGAAGTATCTACGTTTTGGGGCTTTGAGGCCGGAGTTAGAGAGCTAGGACGGCTTTGGATGGAGACCATTCGTGCGGAAATACATAGCTGGGGTCCCCCAAGAGGTGCCTCCCCCTTTCTGAGCCTGGGAAGCCCAGGTCACTGGTCCTGCACCCTGGGGGGTCCCGCGCCAGCTCCCTGGGCCGGGAGGGAGGAGAGGAGGAAGGGCTGGAGGGGTCCCCGCGGAGCCGGGAAGTGTCCAGGCGACAGGGACACGCGCGGCCGGCGGGTCCGGCCCTCACGGGTGACTCCAGGCCCTCTGATATGTTATGACATGAGCCCTCAATTAGATCGCAGGCCCCAGACACTCCAATCAGGGGCCCGATGCCAACAAGCCCCGGAAGGTCCAGCGCGGGGTCACCGCCCGTGACACATCAAATCAAGATCAGTGAGAGGGAAAGTGAGCCTTGCCCTTGATCCGACCGGCCCGGACCTCCGCCGAGCCCCTCCTCCATGCGCCCCGAGGGCTCCCCCGTGGTTCTCAGCTCCTTCAGCCCCGCGCAGCGTGTGCGCCCAGCCCCGCAGCTTCTCCGTGCGCGCGACCCCCCCTACCACCACACACACACACACACACACACACACACACACACACACCACACACACACTCCCAGTCGCTCTGGACACCTGGGGAACTCGAAAGACCCCGAGCGCTCTGTAAGCCACGGCCCCCGGAGGTCCTGATGAGGGTCCCGGGCGCGCACAGCCCCAACCTTAGACAGCATCCCGTACCCCCAAGGGGAACGGGACGCCTGGATCTCGGTGGCGCTGCCCTGGAGACCTTGGGCGCGGGAACAGAGGCCCCCCGAGCCTGGGCGGGCGGCCAGGGCCTTCCCCACCTCCGGCGCCCGGGGGCGCGCAACGCAGTGCCCGCGGAAAGGGGAGGCGCAAGCCCGCTCACCGCGCGTGACACCCCGAAACCCCTAGAACCCCCCACCCAGCGCAGCTCCCGCCACTCCCCACTCCGCACGCCTCCCGACGGCCTTGCAGGCACCCCCCCGTTGGTCATGGCACTTCCAGGACACAGCCCACCAGTTGCAGGCAGGAGGGCTGGGGGGCTGCTTGGGGCCGGGGATTCCTTAGGTTTGCCGGAAAGTGGGGGTGGGGGATGGGGACGAAAATGCCAGCCCGGAACTCCGCGGTTTCTTCCCTAGAGGCAAGGCTCGTTGGGACCCTGTGCCCACACCGCCGGGGTTTGCGCCGGAACTCGGGGCCGATGGAGGCGACGGCCAAGGGTTTGGAGGGGGACCGATCTCTGGCCGCTCCGAGGCCCGGGGAGGAAGCCACGTGCCGGCCGAGAGTACTGCAGAGAGATTCCAAAATCTCCTGAAATGCCCCGCGCCCCTGTGCCTTCGAGCCCCCCGCGGCTGCTCGAGCCCGCTTGGAGGGGCGTGGGGGGAAACTAAGGGCCAGGGCTGTGCGCTCCCGGGAGCCGAGGGGCGCCTGCGTGCGTGAACCTTCCCTGCAGAGCTTGGGGTCGGTGCGCGCCTCCTCAGGGCGCGCGAGTTCCTAAGCGACCCCCCCAGCCGCACCCCCAGACCAAGAGCTGCAATCCGGAGCGGGTGGGAGCCCGGGCGGGGCGCGGGGCATCCGGGATCGCCCTTGGTTCTCCCCTCCCGCGCCTCTCTCCCTCCCTCCCTCCCTTCTTCCCAGTTTTCTTTCCACGCTATTGACTCTCTTCGGGAGCGCGTGTTTGGGTGTCTGTGGACACCTCCCCCGGATTTTCTGGTCTAGGGGGCTCGCCTCGCTGCGAGGTCGGGGTGGGGATGGCACAGGCGGGTGAGACGGTGCCAGGCCCCGGGAAGGGCGCGGAGACAGACGCGATCCCCGCCTGGGTCAACGGGCAACGTGCGGGGACGCGCCGGACTTCCAAGTTCGGGGCATCCCAGCTCGCTGCGTCCCCCTCTGCCTCCACCTGAAGAAACGCATCCGCCCCGGAGCTGCAAGAGCAGAGTGAGGGGCCCCGGGCACCCCACCCACCCCACGGCTCGCGCCCTCCGGTCCAGGAGCTCCGCCAGCGCTTGGGTCGGGTCGTCAGATCCTAGGACCCGCCGCCCGCTTTGTCCCGCGTGGACCCCTCCGTGGCCGCCCTCGCTCCATACACCCCGGGTGGCTCAGGCCTTAGTGGCGCGCGCCCTGCTCAGCCCGGTCCCCCGTGGCACGGGCGCCCTCCGTCCCCCGCCGCCCGCCCTCTGCAGCCCCGGTCACCTCGCGTCCACACACACACACACACGCACACACGCACGCATGCACACGCACATGCGTGCGCGCGCGGCCACCTGGCTCCTTTCTGCACACACAAATTTTTTTTTAATATAAAGTCCCCCCCATCCGGGGGCTGGAGCGATAGCTCAGCGGGGAGGGCGTTTGCCTTGCACGCGGCCCACCCGGGTTCGATTCCCAGCATCCCATGTGGTCCCCTGAGCACCGCCAGGAGTGATTCCCGGGTGCATGAACCAGGAGTGACCCCTGTGCATCGCCGGGTGTGACCCAAAAAGCAAAATAAATGAATAAATAAAGTCCCCCCATCCGAAACAAAACAGAAGCAAGGGAGAGCGAGAGGAAGAAGAGAGGAAGAAGCGGGGAAGGGCTCGCGGGTCCCCCAGCCCCGCGGCCCCCGACGCACGCCCGGGCCGGAGACGGTGCGCTGAGTCCGGCGGCGCCGCGTCCAGCCGGCCGCCCGGGCTGCGGGCGCCTCACCTCGCCCTCGGTCCACGAAGCTGGTGATGGTGTTGGCCGATCTGGACGCCTGGAAGAAGCTGGCGTTGATGCCCAGCTTCTCGGCCACCGAGTAGGTGCGGTAGAGCGCCAGCATGTACTCGGGCGCCCGCGCCGCCCTCGCGGCCCCGCGGCCCCGCGCGCCCCTGGCCGAGCCCGGCCCGGCGCCCGACGACGCGGCGGGGATGGACGCCTGCTGGCCGCCGGGCACCCCCCACAGGAAGCCGAGGACCAGGGCGGCCCGGAGCAGCAGCCGCGGGGCGTCCATGCCGGCGACGCCCCCCGAGGGGAGCTGCGGAGCGGCGGGACAGCGGCCGGGGCCCGGCTCGGCGCGCGGACTCAGTGCGCGGCGCCCGCTCGCGGCCACCCCAAGGCCGGCCCGCCACGCCCCCTCCCGCCCCTCGCCGCGACGGGGAGGGCGGGGACCGAGGGGGCGGGACGCGCGCGGCGGGCTGGAGGCGTGGGAGAAGGGCCCGGGGCGCGGGGCTGGCCCGGGGGGCGCCCCCGAGGGTCCCGGCGGGCGGCGAGCGCCCCGGGGCCACCCGGCCGCCTCCCTCTTCCCCGGAGCGCGCGCGGCGGCCCCCGAGCTCAGGTGTCTGGGAGGGGGGTCCCGGGCCGCCCCGGGCTGGGGGGAGGGAGCTGACGCCCACCCCGCCTTCAGGGTGCGCCCCGCGGCCCGGCCCGGCCGCAGCTCGCCAGCCCCGCGCCCGCGCGAGCGCTGCTCACTCACCGCCCCGTCTCTCGGCTGCGGGTCCCCCCTCCACCGGGACGCGGCGTCCGGGCCGCATCCCCTCCCCCTTGGGGTCAGGCAAAGGCCGGGGGACTGGGTGCGGGGTGGGTGTGTGTGTGTGTTGGGGGTCCTCCGAGTCCGCTCGGTGCTGAAACCCGCGGGTACCGAGATGGGCCCCGCGCGCCTCCCTCTCTCCGTCTCCAGCTGGGCGGACGCTGCCTCGGGCCGCGGGATTTCTGGAGGGGGCCCAGCCCGCGGCTCCCAGGCACCCACATTCCCCGGGACCCCCAAACGGCCTCGTCCCAGCTCCCTCTGCATTCCAAGCCCTCTGTCCCCAGCCAGCCACCCTCCTAGCGTGTTTTCTCCTCCTCCTCCTCCTCCTCCTCCTCCTCCTCCTCCTCCTCCTCCTCCTCCTCCTCCTCCTCCTCCTTCTTCTTCTTCTTCTTCTCTCTCTCTCTCTCTCTCTCTCTCTCTCTCTCTCTCTCTCTCTCTCTCTCTCCCTCTCTCTCCCTCTCTCCCTCCCTTCCCTTCTTCTTCCTTTGGATTTTCATCCCCTTTTATGTCCCTGCAGGATTTGTCCCTAGCAGCTGGGACAAATCCTTTGTTTATCTGAGCGGGTCCCTTCTCCATCTAAGGTCTGGGCTCCGTCCTCACCCCACAGCCTCTGAGGAGGACCACCCCCCCGCCCCCAGGGGATGCGAGCACCCAGTGGGGATCCAAGTCCATCTTCTCATCCAAGCTTGCCAAGCATCTTGGCATTGCTCTCTTATCTCCATTGTACAGGTGGGAAAACCGGGTCCTGTGGCCAGAGGCTGCAGTCCAAGCTCTCGCCTCTCCCTTGTCCTTCCCCTTCAGATAGACAAGACCAGATCCTGTCCCCGTCCAGCTAGCTGTCCAGTTTTAATCTCACCATGGCCACGGTCAGCGGGCCCAGCCCCTCCTGCTTTGCAGCACCTTGTGATGGTGGGTACTCTCCCCGCGGACACCATTAACCAGGGAGAACCCTCATTCAGCTGTGTGGCCGCTCAGACACCCATTTTGTGACCCTGGGCCTGTTCTGTCCTCTGTAATGTCCCTCCGCCACGTGGCCCTGGTTCTCCTTTCCCGGCTGTCACTGCACTTGGTCCCTCTGCAGAGCTCCATGCTCTTCCTGCAGCCTTCAGATGGATTCTGGGGACCAGAGATGCCTTTCCTCTGCCCTCCCTGATGGGGAAGATGCAGGAACTTGGCTCCTTCTGCAGATTCCCGCCTCCACCCAGAACTCTTCCCTCCTGGCACAAACCACTTTCTGCCCACCTGTCACCTCTTCCACCTGAGGCTGGGCTTGTCCACTCTGCCCCTGTCTTCCATCTGGCAGGGCTTCCTCCTGGCAGCCTCTCTCCATCCCTCCCCTTTTGGACGGAACACTCATGGTCTGTCCTCTCTGCCCTTCCAATTCCGCTGCCCGACCCCCACCCCCGCGCCATGGATCCCCTAATGATGAGTCAGTCTTCCCCCAATATAAGCTTCCCCCAATATAAGGCTCTGCCGATTTCTGCCAGCCCTGGCTTCTGAAGCCTCATGCGCATAGCAGTTATTATCTGCAACAAGTGATCAGGAAACAGGAAACAAAGGCAGGAGCCTTTGACCTTGGCTTGGGACCTCAGTAGCGTGGACAGAGTCCTTGGTAAGAGCTGGTAAGAGCTTGGTAAGAGCAAGGGACAAAGAGGCAGCCTGTCCTCCTGGCCCAGGTGTCCAATGGCACTGAAACGCTCACCGTGATGACCAGTCCCTGGTCCATGCCAGGAGAGACCCAGGAGCTCACTTTCCTGAGAGGCAGAGACTCTGGGAAGGGCACCCAAGGATGCAAGTATATCAGGATTTGGACCCTCTTGAACTCCTGACCCAGCACACTCCCTCCTTAGGAAGTATGAAAACTATTTCGTACTTCGGATATGGTGACAACGGCCCCAGTCACATATGTGGCCTGAGCTTCTCTCCCATGTGTACCATGCAAATGGAATCCATCCCAGTGGCCACAGCAAGAGGATCTCTCTCTCTCTCTCTCTCTCTCTCTCTCTGTGTGTGTGTGTGCATGTGTGCACGCGCACACACACACATGCACAAGGAAAATAAAGATGCAAAAAGCCAACTGACTTCAGAGCGCGGGACATCAGGAAGGTCTGGAATAAAGTTCTAGAGTTTAAGTTTCCAGACTAGCCTTAGATTCTTCCGCAGTTTTATCTATCAAGAGCACAGGAGTGTCCACGGGGTCACGGATTGGCAGTTTGGGGTGGGATGGGGGCTGCGGGTGGCATTCCTTTTCCAGATTCCATCTGTCTGCTGCAGTTGAAGGAAGGGGTGCCCACGGCTGGGCCCGCGGTGTGTCCTGCCCCACTGTGGACACAGCAGGGATTGCGCTTGAAAAGGCAAAGCCCTTCAGGTCCTGGGTACGGTCAGGCAGCGGCTCTTCCAAGAATAGGGGATGGTGACATCTGGAGGCAAGTATTCGGTCATTGAAAAGTCACCGGTAAGGTGTATTGCATTTGGCAGGAAGAACAAACAAGAGATAAAACTCCATAAATGAGAGATGGCGACGGGATCAAAAGCAAGTCAAATCAGAACCCTTGTTTTCAAGCAACTCCTGCAAACAAATGGACAAAGGAGAATTAGAGAATCTCTCTTTCTCTTTCTCTCTCTCTCTCCCTCCCTCCCTCCCTCCTTCCCTCCCTTTCTCTCTCTCTTCAGCAATGCTCAGAGGGCTTACTCCTGGGATCACTTGTGTTGGTGCAGAGGGGACCTTATGTGGTACCAGGGGACGGAACATAGGTCAGCCAGGTGCAAGGCCGTAGCCTCACCTGCTGTACGATTGCTCCAGCCTGAGAATCTCTCCAGTGTCTTTGGTAACAGTGCTGCATAAAAGACATCTTTTCTACAAGCGACTCAGGAAACTTGCTTTGGCCTGAGTGTTTCTGCTCTAATCTGATTTGGATATTTCATAAATTTTTATCTATAGTTACACTCCTTTAAATTAAAGTGGAAATGGGGTAAAGCATTGTTCTGTGTGGCCCAGGACCTCCCACCGACCTCCAAATGAAAAACAAAGCCATTTGGTTTCTTGTTGATTAATGTCCCTCAGGTCGAACCCAAGATACTAGGTTCCCTGTACCCCCTGCAAGAGTTGGGGGAACTCTTGGTTTTGGCCAGGCAGAGGAGGAGGCCAGGGAAGAGGTCAAGAAGGTCCCTCGCTGGAAGCTTGCCACAAGTGGAAGGATCGGGGAGGGCAGTTAGGATAAAGAAGGACCCAGTAAGACGGTGAGAATTGGAAATGATTGCTCTGGACAAAAACTGAGCGCTGAAAGGAGGTAAATGGGCTGTACGTGATAGCCTCCCAGGGCCTGTGTTGCAAACCATAATGCACAGAAAGAAAGAGAGAGTGTGAGGAAAAGAGAAAGAGAAGAAAAGTGTCTGCCACAAAGGCAGCCTGGGGAGGTGGGAGTTGGCAGGTGGGGAGCATGGCAGGAGGGAACCTAGGGACATAGGCGGTGGGAAATGGACCCTGGTGAAGGGACGGGTGTTGGAACATTGTATGACTGAAACCCCATCATGAACAACTTTGTAACTGTGTATCTCACAGTGATTCCATTTTTTTTAAAAGGGATGAAGTGGGGTGGGTGGGGGGGGGGAGCTTGTGTGAGTTAGACTGGGAGTAACCAATTAAAACCCTTAATTCTCTCTGTTTCCCTAATTTCACTGCGATGGAAGCATCTAGTTTATGTTACACACACGCTTCTTTCCAGAGTGGGTCACAGCTCTACCAAGGGAGTGAGGGTGGTGCCCTAGGATAGAACCCACCTAGCCTCCTGGGCATCAGTTTACCCACTCTGCTGGCTGACCGGAGATCCCACCCCGCCCCGGCCCCCGCCTGCCTATCAGCCTTCCAGGTGCTGGAAGGTGCTGGAAGGTGCTGGAAGGTGCTGGAGTCGGAAGAGGCAGTTGGGCCCATTCTCCTGCAGATCTCTGCCTCCCCGGACTGGGCCCTCATGCGGCTCGCCATCACCAGCATTTCTCTGCGGGTGGCATCTTCTGTGGTACCGGATGCCCTGGACACTTGCAAGGCTTCCCTGGGCATCACCCAGGTCCATCGAACCAGAAACATAGGGCCCAGAGGCCATGATGCCCTGCAAGAGGGCAGCCTGCAGGGACAGCCAGGAAGGCTTTCGGGGTTCGAATGGAAGAGGTTGTACAGGAACTGAAGCCTGCACATGCTCGTGTACCTCCCAAGAATCAGAGGACATCTCGTCCTCGTGTGAACTTGGGTACTACATGGAGGGTCAGTGGGTCTCCAGAAACGAAATGAGCTGGGCCTGGCCAGAGTCCGGAACTTGGACAGAAGCTCCGCCCATGGAGGAATCTTAGCACCCCTAGCTCCTGGGATGCCAAGCAGAGAGGGGCAGCTTAGAGTCAGGGCTCAGACTCCCTACAGGAGGGAACCGTATGCGTGTCTCTGGGTTTTAGTCGCCTTTTTCCTTTTTCTGTTTTTTTTTTTGGGGGGCACACCTGGCAGTGCTCTGGGTTCTCACCTGGCTCTCTGCCTGGAATCACTCCTGGCAGTGCTCTGGGACCTATCCTGGGATCAAAAGGAGCCAGGCCTAGGCCAGGCAAGTGGCATGTCCCTGTGCTCTCTCTAGCACTGTCCCTCTGGGTTTCCAATGCAAATTGTTGACCACTTATTAAATCCTTAGTAACGACCTATTACGGAATTCTGCGCAATCTTATCACAGAATAGCTGTGGTGACCGTGAATAACTCTTCGGATGTTTGTTCGCATTAATGCTTCTCGGTTCATTGTAGCCGTTCTGCTATTTATACCCTTTTGCTCTGGAATTCCGCTCTCAGCTTCCACTTACCAGCCTTCCTATTCCCTCAAGAATTTCTTTGTGTTAAGTAACTTCTCTGGAAAGGCTAAGTGTGTTTGACATGGCACGTTTTCACTGTGAATTTGTGGTGACACTTTTCCTCTGTAATGATTCGACATGTTTTATGTTTGTCCAAATCTTCTAGATTAAAAACACATTTCAGTTTGCTAATAGGTATGGGATCTTGACGTGGAGCAGAGAAACGTCTGCTCAGCTGAGCGGCTGGGATCTTTCGGAGGAGGAGGAGGAGGAGGAGGAGAAAGAGGAGGAGGAGGAGGAGGAGGAGGAGGAGGAGGAGGAGGAGGAGGAGGAAGAAGGGGAGGAGGAGGAGGAGGAGGAGGAGGAGGAGGAAGAAGGGGAGGAGGAGGAGGAGGAAGAAGAAGCGGAGGAGGAGGAGGAGGAGGAGGAGGACAATGATAAGGAGGAGGAGGAGGAGGAAGAGGAGGAGGAGGAGGAGGAAGAAGGGGAGGAGGAGGAGGAGGAGGAAGAAGGGGAGGAGGAGGAGGACAATGATAAGGAGGAGGAGGAGGAGGAAGAGGAGGAGGAAGAGGAGGAGGAAGAGGAGGAGGAAGAAGGGGAGGAGGAGGAGGAGGAGGAAGAAGGGGAGGAGGAGGAGGACAATGATAAGGAGGAGGAGGAGGAGGAGGAGGAGGAGGAGGAGGAGGAGGAGGAAGACAATTAAGCATTGGCTCCAGGCTAAATTCTGCAGCTTATCACACTTAGGTAGGAAATCATCTTTCCTGGTTAGGATCAGATTTAGTTTTAAAAATTACTCCCAACTTTGTAAACATTCAAATAGGGGCAATAAAGATGTGGCGTTTCACACAGGGGGTCTACAATATATGGGTAATTATAAGCATGTGCCTGCTTTACATGAGGGCCTCTGTTCGGATGTCTTTACTAGGGCCCTGGGAAAACAGAGGTTCTCAGATTCAAGGTTTATGACACACACCAAGAATGTCACATTTACGACCAGTTGATTATCTTCTCTTCACTTCAGAACCCTAAATAGCATTAGCTAAATGTTTTTCCCCCTGCGGAATCTCTGTTTCTTCATCAATTAGATGTTTTCGTCAACAAACAATTAAATACCCAGACTAGAGCAAGAAATCTTTTTTTCAATAATTACAAAAAATATTTAACATATTTTGGGTTAATGTTGTAGGGATGAGCTTGCATTGACTAACTTCACTGTGTTCTGATCAGATAGAAATGATGAACAGATTAGTGGTGGTGGAAAATGGGCACTGGTGGAGGGATGGGTACTCGATCATTGTATAACTGAAACCCAAGCACAAAAATTTGTAAGTCTACAACTGTACCTCATGGTGTTTCTCTAAATAAAAATTAAAAAAAAAAAGAAATGATGAACAGAACTATCAGATTTCAGGTGCATTTTCAAAACAAGATTTGAATGCATCTGTTCCTCTGAATCACGGGAAGTTCAATACAGCGCCTGTTTCACAGAACTCAGCCAATGCTTCATTTGAGAGGGGGCTGGAATTTACTTTGAAATGAATAAATAGGGGATTTAAGAGTTTGCAAAGTCCAAGAAAGCTGGGTCTTTCCTCAAGAAACTTTCCTTCCCCGGGCTGGAGCAACAGAGCAGTGGGTAGGGCGTTTGCCTTGCACGTGGCTGACCCGGGTTCGATTCCCAGCATCCCATATGGTCCCCTGAGCACTGCCAGGAGTAATTCATGAGTTCAGAGCCAGGAGTAACCCCTGAGCATCGCCGGGTGTGACCCAAAAAGAAAAAAAATCTTTTCTTCCCTGCATTTACTGCTCAAATGCTAAGGTTGTGAAATGCACCAGTGACAGGTTATCATGAACTGATCTTAAAAACAAAGGCCAGTGTGGCACGAGAAATACGACAGCGGGTCAGGTGCTCACCTTGCACACGGCCCAGCCCGGTTGGATCCCGGCACCCTATAGTATCCCCAAACACCAGGAGTGATTCCTGAGCCCTGCGCCAGCAGGAGGTCCTGAGAACACTGAATGTGACCCCCAAACAAAACAGAACAGCAAGAATAAAGCCCAGAGACTGGGGATGTGACCCCAAAGGCTTCTCGTGGAGGAACTCCAAGTTCTCCATGGTCCCCAGAGCGTCCCCTGGAGTGCCCCCCAATACAAAGAATAAACGAAAATAACAAACATTAAATAAAGACAAAGCTCAGATACAGAAGAACAGTGGCTGCTGGCAGGTGGGCTGGGAGCAGGGGAACGGGGGTTTAATGGTGACCGTCTCAGAAGATGAGAAAGTTCTAGAATGGATGGTGATAGAGGTCTGTCAAGGAGTAATACCCCTGAGCCACACATTTAAAATGGGCAAAACGGCCAAGTTTATGCCATGTTTGTAAACACGTTTCCAAAGTGCAGGCTTGAGTTCCACAAGGCAAGAAACGCCTGTTTGCAAGATATTATGAGTTTCACTGTGTCCTTGTTTGGCCGAATTGGGGATCAGCCCAGGATCACACATGCGAGGCAGGTGCTGGGGCACGGAGCCTGCTCTGCCCACTCACCCCTCCACACTCACCCTCCACAGTCTCCCCTCCACGCACACAACCCTCCACACTCCCCCATCAACACTCCCCCCTCCACACACACCCTCCACACTCATCTCTCCACTCTCACCCCTCCACTCTCACCCCTCCATTCATCCCTCCACACTCCTCCCTCCACATTCATCCCTCCACACTCACCCCTCCACTCTCACCCTTCCAAACTTAACCCTCTCTGCTCATTCCTCCACACAACACCCCTCCACATATACCCCTCCACACTCATCCCTCCACACTCACCTCTCCACACACCCCACCCACATACCCTGCTCCTTTCTCTAGCACTGCTCCTGGGCATTGATAAAAGGAAGTTCTCTGGGAGCTGTATCAGTTTCCCTTGCACCCACGGCTCACACATACACACATGCTCACACACACTACATATATATATATATATATATATACACACACACCCCACACACTCAGACACACCCACACACACTCACATACCACACACATACATATACACTCACAACTCACACTCTCCCACAAACCCCACATATATATATATACACACCACACATAAGCACTGTCCTCCCGTTGTTCATCGATTTGCTCGAGCGGGCCCAGTAACGTCTCCATCGTGAGTCTTGTTGTTACTGTGTTTGGCAAATCGAATACATCTCGGGTAGCTTGCCAGGCTCTGCCGTGCGGGCGAGATACCCTCGGTAGCTTGCCGGGCTCTCCGAGAGGGGCGGAGGAATCGAACCCGGCTCGGCCGGGCTGGCTGCACACAGGGCAAATGCCTGACTGCTGTGCTATCGCTCCAGCTGCCACATGTAAACACACAGATAAACACACACTCACACAAACACTCACATCCCACACATACTCGCACTTACCCACTCACACACACTCACCACACTCATCCTCGCACTCACACGTATCCCACACACACTCCTACATACAACACACTCACACCATCTAGTCACACATATTCACACATACCCATGCACATCTCACACAGGCAATGTATACACACGTGCTACACACACACACACACACACCATAGAAACACACATTAACTCACACATATACACACCACACACACTCCACGCTCACACACACACACACACTCTCTCCCAGACCTAATCTAAACTTGAAGCTCATGCTGTAGAAACACCTCCTCTGATTTGGTTTTGAGCCACACCTGACAGTGCTCAGCCCTTACTCCTTGCTCTGTGCTCAGGGATCACTCCTGCCAGGCTTGGGAGCCCCGATGGATGTCTGGGGTTGAACCTGGATCTGCGGCGTGCCAGATGGGTGCCTTACCTGACGTCCTATCGCTCCAGCCCCGAGAGCACTTCTCTAGGGCCACCTATGACAGAGCTTCCTCGCTGACCCCAGGGGAAGACTCACCTCTGGGTTCCAGCCCAGACAGGCCATCCACAGACAGTGGGGCCAGGGGCCCTGAGGGCTCCTATGGGCTGGGGGATGTGACCACTGGCTGGGACCTCAGTGTCCCATAGCCCCAGCATGCTGGGCTGATGGGGCTAGTCTGGGAGCTGGGGAGGCGAGGGGTCCGGGTCTCCTGGGTGCCGCGCATCTCCTGGCCCTTCACACAGCAGCTGGGCACACCCTGAGGACCAGCTGCCTGAGGACAGTGCATTTCCTTTATAAGCGTCCCTGCCTGGGACTGGACAGGCTGAGCGGAGTGACAGGGTATTCATGCCCAGCCAGCCTGCCAGGGAAGGCCTTCCGGGGCCCGGGCACTTTATCAGCCCCGTATTGAGGGGAAGAAGGTGGAACTGGCCTGGACCTCGCAGGTGAGCCCTGAGAATGGTGGCGTGTGAGGCCCCCAGAGCAGCAGCAGGGTGGTGGGGGGCGTCTCTCGAGGCTGCTTCCCTGCAGACTGTGCTGTTAACACTCAGAGGTGGGAAGAGGCCCTGCTGGCCTGTGCGTGGGTCACACTGGGGACAGACGGACATGGGCCTGCAGGGACACGGCACCCTCCTGACCCCGTTCACCCAGGAAAGACAAAGAACGCCTTCCAAAGACACTGCAAACTCTCAGAAAGAGGAAGGCGGGCGCACCTCTCAAACCCCTTTCCCGGATGCAGGATTAAAATCAAAAGCAAGGGGCCAAGGCGTAGCCCAGCGGGGAGGGCGTTTGCCTTGCACATGCTGACTTGGGTTCCATCCCCGACTTCCCATATGGTCCCCCGAGCTCTTCCAGGAGTGATTCCTTAGTGCAAAGCCAGGAGTCAGCCCTGAGCATCGCCGCATGTGACACCCAACCCCCAAAATAATAAAATGAAAGGCAAGTTCTGGTTTGCTTTGGTTTCATGGTTGGACCACAGTTGGTGGTGCTGGAACACGGGGGGCGGGGGCCACCCCTGGTGGTACTTGGGGATCAGACAGTGCCAGGATTAAACCCATGCCTCCCCCCGGCCACTCCGTGCTGTTGTCTCATACACAGGCAGAAGTGGCCAGGGTTGAGCGCGCGCCTGATGGATCGATTGAAGGACGGGTGAGGGGAGATTTCACTCTGGGGGTTTATGTTTGTTCAAGTGAACGGCCTGCAGAGACACAAGATCTTTGGTAGGTTCTACTGACACACAACAACAACACGTGCGCCAAAAGCGCTGACTCTACATATGTGCACGCACGCGCGCACACACACACACACACACACACACACACACCACACACAGGATCTTCTTCATAATTTTCTTTTGCTTAACAATCATCTTCACCTTATAATCGTGCTCTGGCTCAGGCCAGGTAAGAGAGAGGACAATGCCCCCATGGAAAGCCCCAACAGGCCCGTGTGTGTGTGTGTGTGTGTGTGTGTCTGTCTGTCTTGTGTGTTCATCCGAGTGTGTCTCTGTGCCTGTGTGTGTGCATCTGTGTGTGTGCCTGTGTGTGCATCTGTGTGTATCCGTGTGTGTTGTGTGTGTCTGTGTGCGTCTGTGTGTGTTCTGTGTCTGTGCATCTGTGTGTGTGTTCTGTGTGTGTGTGCGTCTGTGTGTGTTCTGTGTGTCTGTGTGTGTGCATCTGTGTGTGTGTGTTCTGTGTGTGTGCGTCTGTGTGTCTGCTTGTAAAGGGCAGCGGGGTCCCAGGTGGAACCTCCCAGCCTGGAGGAGGGGAGAGGGTTGGCTCCACTCCTTGGAGAGCGTGAGTGGCCGAGCCCGAGCCCGAGGCGCTGCTCCCTGGGCAGCTTCTGGACCCTCCACGTCCTTCCTCCTCCCCAGTTCCCCGCGTCACTGATTGCTCCTGCTGGCGGTGGCCTGGGCAAGTCTTTCCAGGGTCTGCAATAGCGGGGTCTGCGCTAAGGGTCGGGCAGGCAGGTCAGCAGGCTCCGCGCGCCCCCTGCTGTCCACCGCGCGCAGGGCCCAGGGAGGGCGCGGCCGGCGGGGCCTGGACCCCTCCCGCGGTGCATGCCCCGCTGATGCTTCCAGAAGCCCAGGCTGACTCACGCCCTGGCCTCTTTGCACGCAGGACCCTGGTGCTGGGAGCGCCCTTCGCCTCCAGGGTGGGATCACACAGTAGGGTATCAAAGGATTGAACCCTGATTCTGGGACCCCCCGCACACACACACTGGGTCCCGGCCTGGGGAGGAGTCCACTCTGCACCCAGAAGGAGGGGTCCTGCCCATCGGATGCTGGTCCTCGCCCTCAGAAGGGAGCTTGAACCAGACCCAGGAAGAGTGGGCGTGGCCTGGGGAATGCCCCGATCTGATTGGACCTTGCCGTCTCCAGGGCAACCACGAGCATCCTTGAGGGGTTCCGCTCTCTGACTACAGGTCCCTGATGGAGACGGGAAGCGGAGGGAGGCAGTGTCTGCTCACCCTGAGCTTGATGGACCCCAACCCTTGCAGATGGGGGCTCAGGCCAGGTTTCCTGGAGTGAACCCAGTGGGAGGAAGTTCGTTTTTCTTTCTTGGGGCAGCGCTGAGTCTGGGGCTCCTTGCGGGCACCCTCGGACTCAGCATGCGGGACTCTCCAAAGGCGACTCTCCGTGTTCTACCCCTGGGGCGGAGTGCTGAGGCTCCTTGGAGTCCACTGTCTCCTCAGCCACACCTCTAATTCCCGAGCAAACGTGCGGACAAGACAGGAGAGCAAACAGAGAGGCCAGCTCGGGCTAAATGCACCCATAGCAGCAGGAGAGAAGGAGGATTTGTTTGTTTGTTTGTTTGTTTGAGGCCATAACTAGCGGTACTCAGGGCTTCCTCCTGGCTCTGTGCTCAGGGATCACTCCTTGTAGTGCTTGGGGGACCATACGGGGTGCGAGGATCGAACCCGAGTTGGCCGTGCGCAAGGCAAGCGAAACACCATCTGCAAGGGTTGGGGTTGACGCTGTAGTCAGAGAGCGGAACCCCTCAAGGATGCTTGTGGTTGCCGTGGAGACGTCAAGGTCCAATCAGATCTGGGCATCCCCAGGCCATGCACACTCTTCCTTGGTCTGGTGTTTAGAGGCTGCAAAGATTGTTCAAGGGACTGGAGCATACGCTTTGCATGCAGGACTGGGTTCATCACAGGCAACCCCTGGTCTTTAAAGAACCCCCCCAAAAAAATAGGTAACTAAATAATTTGAAGGAAATAAACATATTTCCAAGGGATGAGCTTGGACAGGGACTTCTCACCCTGGTTGCCTTCAAAGATAATGCAACAGCTCTCACATTATCCAAGTGATTCTGAGTTCGAGTTCATGCATCCTGGGTAGAATCCAGAGGCTGAATGCAAGATTAGGTCTCAGATGCACCCGCCACAGCAAGACCCATGCTCGATGAACTTTGTCACAAGATTTCCTCCCGAGTTCATGGTCTTGGGGGTCCCATGTGGCCTCCACTCTTGCTGAAAGAGCCCAACTTCCCCTCACCAGTTATTCTTGACTCCACTGTCAAACACCCGTCGTGCTGACAAGTGTGAGACTCTAGACTCCACTCCGCTACTGTCTCTAAGTCAGACAAACACTAGAAATACGATGTGATCTCATGTACGGGGCGGGGGTGGGGGGGCTTACAAACCACAGGAAATGAGATCAGATTAGGGGCAGGGGCAGAGTTGGTACCGCAGGGTAAGGTGCTTGCCTTGCATGCCACCAACCTGGGTTCCATACTCAGTTCCCCTGAGCCTGCCAGGAGTGATGCCTGAGTGCAGAGCTGGGATTAAGCCCTGAACATGGCTGGGTGTGGCACATCACACACACACACACACACACACACACACACACAAATACAGAGAGAGAGAGAAGAAAGAGAGAGAGAGAGAGAGAGAGAGAGAGAGAGAGAGAGAGAGAGATCAGACTTACAGATCCCTGGTAATGGCAGGTAGAGGGTTTGGAGGACAGCAGGGAAGCAACTCTCCAGGGACAGAGCTGACCAGCCCCGAGCCCCTCACCCAGTAGGGTGACACTTACCCTGCTGTGTGGACAGATACGCAGCAGGTGGCTGGGAGCAGCTTGGAGACAGGGACACACAGATGCTGCCTTTGTCTCCTGGGGCCTGGGTTCCTGCCCCCCCCCCCCCGCCTCCCCCACCTCTTCTTTCCTGCCCACGAAGCCCCACCCCCTGCTTCCTACAGGCTGAGCCTGACTCTCTCTGCCCAAGGACCCAGGCTGAGCCACTTCTCTGAGCTCCACACGGCCCACCCTCAAGACCCTGGCTCAGACCCCAGGAGCTGCCCCTGCCACAGGCCCCTCCCTGCACTGCACCATCGTGGGAAGTGGGGGTGTTTAGACGGACAAATCATTGCTGTGAACCCTGCAGTGGACGCGACCCAGTGCCTTCGGCAGATGGTCCTTAGCTAGATGTGTAACGCAGTGGAAACCGGGACGTCCAGCACCCAGAGGGACTCTCTGACCACAGTCCCCTCCCTGTGGCTGCTGTTTCATAGGGAATGCAGTTAGATAGAGCAGAACCTGACACTACACACACACACACACACACACACACACACACACACACACACACACATCACACGCGCGCGTGCGCACACACACGAATGTCTGGGGTCAGCCTTTGGCCACCAGTGGCCATCAGAGGTACATGCAGGTAAGAGTGAGTTGGAGGCCATGAGAGGAGGCAGACAACATTTCTTTCCTCCCTAGATGTCAAACTGGGAAACCTGAGCTCACCTCAGACTGGTGACAGCAGGTGCTAATAAATAAAATCTCTCTGCTGCCTCAGAGTGGGCCTGATTGTCATTGCAGAGGACGTGCAAGCCACAAGAGGGACCTCCAGTCCCAGGGTTCTTCCCCTGCTGGCCAGAAACCAGCCATGCCAATAACTCAGACTCTATGGGGCTGAAGTCTGCATGTTGGCTTTTTTTTTAATTTTTTAGGTTTTTGTGTCACGGCAGTCTGTGTTCTGCAGCTACTCCTGACTCTGTGCTCAGGGATCACTCCTGGCAGTGCCCAGGGAGACCTCTGTGAGGTTGAGGGTTGACCCTGGCAGGGTTGGCCCCAAGAAAAAGCCAAGTACCCTCCTTGCCCTCCTCTCTCTTTGGCCCCAGAATACTGGGATTTTCTAATCTATCCAGATGATTCCGTTACGAAACCAAGGGCTGCTTCCTCTTCCCCAGGGTGGTGATTGTCACCATCTCAACCTAGTAGCGTTGTTGTCTCAGCAGTTCCTCATGGAACTGAACCCTTGCTCCATCTTCTCCAAAAACTGCATCTTGTGGGGCCAGAGCAATAATACAGTGGGGAAGGTGTTTGCCTTGCATGCAACCCACCCGGGTTCGATCCTACACATCCCATATGGTCCCCTGAGCACCACCAGGAGTAATTCCTGAGTGCAGAGCCAGGAGTAATCCCTGAGCATCACTGGGCGTGACCCAAAAAGCAAAAAAAAAAAAGATATAACTATATATTGTGACCTAAAATAATCTCTTGGCTGGGAATAAGGCAACTAGACACATTTTCAATCCCATCACTCTGTAGTTGTGTAGTTGTGTGATCTTGTTCGTTCGTTGTTTCAGGTAGATAGTGTAAAGGGAATACTCCCAAATCCCTCCTCAGTGGTCCCTCTGGATGGTGGTCAAGAGACCATGTGGGGTTGGGAGTCCAACACCTTCATGCAAACTTCTCTCCAGCCCCTTGAACCATCTCCCTAAGGCCACTGAGTCTTTGTCATACACAATCGGTAATGTTGCAGATGATGGTAGTGATAATGGGAAGATGGTGGAATGATGAGGGTGAGGGTGAGGAGATGGAGATGGTGGTGATGGAGATGGTGGTGGTAATGGAGGTGGTGGTGATGATGATGGAGATGGTGGTGTTGAAGATAGTGGTGATGGAGACAGTGATGATGATGATGATGGAGATGGTGCTGATGTAGATGGTGATAGTGATGGAGATGGTGGTGATGATGATGGAGATGGTGCTGATGTAGATGGTGATAGTGATGGAGATGGTGATGATGATGGAGGTGGTGGTGGTAATGCTTATGATGCTGGTGGTGATGATGATGAGGGTGATGGTGGTGATGGCAGTGGCTCTGAGGATGATGATGGTCACGGAAGCCACATCCACTGCAGCCTTGCTCCGTGCCAGGAACTGGGCTAAGATCTCTTCCTTCCTTATTTCACTGCATCCCCATAAATAACCAGTAAACAAACAGTCCCTCCACTGGAGAAGAAACAGCGGTTCCAAGAGGCAAAGTCACCAGTCCCAGATGACAGAGAAAGAGGCAAAGCCAAGGTTCGTCCCAGCTCTCAATGCTGCAGGTCTTGTTCTCCATTGTGGAGGTTTGGGGGCATGCCCAGGGGTGTTCAGGGCTTACTCCTGACTCTGTGCTCAGGGAATAACTCCTGGCTCGGCTCAAGGGATCTCCCAGGAACCTAATGTGGTGCGGGGAATCAAACCCAGGCCAGCCCCCAGCAAATGTCCTGTCACCCCCTCATCCTACCTCCTCCTCACCAAGGCCGGTCCTCACAGAGCTGGTATTTCAGAGAGTACAGATTCCTTTCTCAGTCTGCCCCGCTGCAGCACCGCCCTTGAATTAGCTTGCTGTTCGGCCTGGGTTATGGGCCCCAGAGTTCCTGGGGGTGGGGTCCCTCCCTCCGACCCACTCAGAGATATGGCTGTGTGGGTGAGGGATGTTTATACGCTAGAGGCATTGAGATGGTCAAATCCAGCTCAGAGAATCTCCGCTTTACTCCTCAAGTCAGGGGGTGGGCAGGCAAGCCCCCCGTTCAAATCTTCCGGGATTGCCATTTATAAGAAGAAAAACACAATTCCGCGCTGAGATTTAAGAGCAGAAACGGCAAGTTTGCAGGCTGGTAAATTTTTCTCGCACTCGGTTCCATATGGCAATAACAAACGAAGTCTCTGATTTCTTTCATTTCTTTGTAGACTGTAAAAAAGGATCCATTCGCAAAAATCAATATGCGTTGCCTTTACCGCCATGACCCACGATTAACAAATCCAAATCCCTGCCCGCGAGAGGACCCCCTGCCCTCTCAGAGTGCCCCTGCGACGAGCAGGAAGGCCCGTCTGCACTCAAGGAGCGGTTTCATTTCAAAGGGCTCTGGTGTCCTGGGCTGAGATCTCCCGGGAACGTGTGTTCAGGTGGTTCCTGGGAAGCTTCAGAGGACATCCCGGACCAGGTCTGAAGTTGATTAGAGCCATATATTCCTGAGAAACGCTGTGCAGGAGACTGTCATCGCTTGCCCGGAGACTGCACCCACCGTAACTCACGCCCGACCCCACGACCTGGTGGGCAGGACCTGGCCAGGGGCCGGCGGTCAGCCCCGGGTTGTGTGGACAAGCTAGAAGGGGGGGGTCTCCTTTCACAGCCAGGTGAGGAAAGGCCCTCCAAAGGCTGCATCCCAGGGTGTGGGGTCAGGGGGGTCATGGATCACATGTCTTAGCAGGGCAAAGAGGGAGGGAGAGTGGAGAGCTGAGTGGGGGGGGGGGCGGTCCTTCCCATCTCAGCTATTCGTAATGTGAAAAGGGAAGAGGGCACTGGAGAGATCGTAGAGGATAGAGAGCTTGTCTTGCACAACCCTGGTTCTATCGCCGGCACGCCCTGTGGTCCCCCAAGCCCTCCAGGGGCACTTAAGCACAGAGCCAGGAGTAGGCCCTGAGCACCCCTCCTGGTGTGACCCAAAACAAACAAAATCAGGCGTGGGGGGGGGGGCGGGTGGCGATCAAGCAGCTTGGTGTGTTATTCCTGGCCGTGGTTCACCATCAGGCAGTCGTCCTGAGCGGAAGGAAGGGGCTGGGGTTCGGGTTGGGGGTGCGTTCAGACCAGACGCCACCTAAGCCTCGCGGTTCATTCCCACCTGCTCTGCGTCTCTCCCCCTGCAGCTGAGGAAACGCAGCATTAAGCAAAACAGCTTGAGGCCGGAGTGATAGCACAGTGGGGAGGGCATTTGCCTTGCGGACAGACAACGTGGGTTCGATCCTCCGGCATTCCAAGCACTGCCAGGAGTGATTCCTGAGTGCAGAGCCAGGAGTAAGTCCTGAGCACCGCCAAAAAAAAAAAGCAAAACGGCTTCCTTTGATGAGACCAGACAGCAGGACAGCGAGCGAGAGCCTCGGAGACATAAGCCAGCCACGAGAGGGTCCTGGCGTGGACACCGGGAGGGGCAGTCAGCGGACTCCACACAAGCCACGCCTGGCTACAGTGACTCCCAGGCTGGACTCTGGGGCCTGCCGGGCCCTCAATACAGTCACATTCTCCCCAGCTCCACCTGTCTGCCTGCCCCCAAGCCAGAGCAGGTATAACAATGGGGCCCTGGGCAGCAACCCCCTCTCCGAGACCAACCCCCACTAAGGTGTCTGAGCTCACAACACCCAAAAGGAAAGAGAGAATAAAAGGGAACGCCCTGTCACAAAGGCAGGGTGGGGAGAGGCAAGGGGTGGGAGGTGGGAGGGATACTAGGACCATTGGTGATGGAGAATGGGCACTGGTGGAGGGATGGGTACTCGATCATTGTATGACTGAAACACAAGTACGGAAGTGTGTAAGTCTGTAACTGTACTTCATGGTGATCCGCTGGGGGGAAAAAGTGTCCAAGCTCTACAGACAGTAGAAGGCCAAGGTGAAGGTCGCTGGAGAATAAAGGCCTGCAGAGGCCATCAGGATGGGCCAGGGGACAGGTGCCCTCCCAGGAGTGTCTGCAGTGGACGTGCCATCTGTCTGTGCCCAGCACCCAGAGTCTGAGGCCACAGACCAGCGGGAAGAGTCAGCCAGGCTGCTGGCGCCGTGCAGGGCTGAACAGCTCAAAGCTGAATCTTACATGGAGAATTCCTGCTTGACATAACTGCCCTCGCTGAGCCCCCTGCGATGCCACGCACCTCGGGAAATTGCAAGATATAAAATTTCATACGCCACTCAGCAACTTATATAAACATATCATCATCAGAGCGATGGAACCACGTTGTTAAGAACATTTATCCGAGGCTGTTCTTCGTTTCAGAAAGAGTGGAAACATTTGGGAAATTAAATTAATTTCTTAAAAATTCCTTTGAATGAAGCTCACTTTTTTTTTTAAAGATTTTTAAAATTTTTTTAATGAATCATTGTGAGGTACAGTTACAGACTTACAAACTTTTGTGCTTGCATTTCAGTCATACAATGATAGAGGACCCATCGCTCCACCAGTGCCCATTCTCCACTACCTATGTTCCTATTATCCTTACCACTCACCCCCAACCCCCCTGCACCCCCCTGCCTCTGTGGCAGGTACATTTCTTCTTACTCTCTCTCTCCTTTTGGGTGTTATGGTTTGCAATACAGGTATTAAGTAGCCATCATGTTCAGTCTATAGTGTGGGAAGCCAAGAGCCCTCTCATAGACCCTGGCCATGGTTCCCATGTTAGGGACATTGGTGACAGTCTCCCAGGGACTTCCTGACCTCAGCGGATGCCTGATCCATAGCCAGATACATCAGGCTGACAGTTATCTTATCTGGCCTTATCTATAGTGACCTCCAGGATGCACCTACTGCCATAAGACCCTTTGATGTACAAATGTCTACCTTGAATGTTAGGTAAAGCTCTTGTTGCTGACCTTACCGTATATGGTTATATTGCCTCTGCTCCTGACTGAGCTGCCCGGACCCTATATAAACAGCCTGTAGCCCCCAATAAAGTCTGTCCCTTTTTCTCTCTGTTTCTAAACTGTACTCTGTCTCTTGTGTCTTGTGTTCATTCGGCCGGTCCTTCCCTGTACCTACGGATCCTAGGGCCATCTCCGCGGGCCGGAGAGTGGTTAGCGAGGGGCCCCCCGCACTATAGTCTACTTTCAGCATGCAGCTCCCATCCATTTCAAGCCCTCCAAACATTCTTTACTTGGTGGTCCCTTCCCTCTCTGAGCTACCTTTTCCCCCAGCACGTGAGGCCGGTGAAACTCACTTTTTGTTGAGACAGAAACCCTTCACTTCAACTAGCTGCTAAGTAACCATAAGGAGCTTGATTTTTTTTGTCTTTTTCATTTTAGCCCTTGACATAATTATTTGTGGGCTATTTATTTCATAATCTCATTCTTTTATCTTTTTAATGGAAGTTGCTGATTTTATTAATTACCTTACTTAAAGTTTTTTCAATTTATCTATCTTTTGCTCTTTGGGTCACATCTGACAATGCTCAGGGTTTACTCCTGGCTCTGCATGCAGGGATCACTTCTGGCGGTGCTCAGGGAACCATATGGGACACAAGGGATTGAACCCAGGTCAGCCGCATGCAAGGCAAATGCCCTCTCTTGTACCATAGCTCCAGCTCCTAATTTATCTTTGAACGGAAGGCAACGTGGTTTACAGTACTGTTCACCGTAGTTTCATGCACCCACAGCTTCCCCTGGAGTGTCCCCTTCCCTCCACCATTGTCCTACTGTTCCCAACCTACCCCCACGCCCAGCTCAGCCCCCTACCAGGGCAGGCTCGGTTCTGTCGAGCAGTTCTTTGATTCTGCTACCTTTATTTATTTATTTATTTATTTATTTATTTATTGAATCACCGTGGGAAAGGTTACAAAGCTTTCAGGTTTAGGTCTCAGTCATGCAAATATCAAACACCTTTCCCTTGACCAATACTTATTTTTTACCATGAAGAACCCCAATAAAACCCCACCCCCCACCCCTCCCAGTCCCTGTGGGGCAGATGAATTCTAGTTAACACTCTATCTGCTTTGATTAGATTCATTGTTTCAATAAAAGATTCACCACTATTATTTAGAGTTTACCCCCCCCCCAAATCAGACATGCTGAAAAAGCATTGTGAAGTGATTTGCTTTCTACAGCTGGGTTCAAGAATTAAATGTTGGTTTTGGATTTCTGCTATTTTACTTATTGACCCTGGAAGTATTTCTACTGAAAGTCAGATAGTTAAGAAATTGGTTTCTGTGCTCTGGAGTCGTGGCCGTGCTGGAGAGCCGCTCGTGGGGGGCAACTGGTGGCCTCGGTAGGGCGTGAAGGGCGGACGGGAACGCCCCCCTTCCTGATTCTGCTACCTTTAACCATTTACCATTTGTTATTCTCTTACTATGTTTCTTTATATCTGCAGCAGGTTCATGTTTATAGAATTTAACAGCCAACATCTTTTGTTTCGCTTTGTTTTGGGGCCACACTCGGCGGTGCCCACTCCTGGCTCTCCACTCCGGAATTACTCCTGGCAGTGCTCCAGGGACCATACAGGATGCCGGGGATCGAGCTCTGGTCAGCAGCATGCGAGGCCAGTGCCTTCCCTGCTCAGGTTCATTGCGGCAGTAACAGCAACATCTTCATAGACACGTTCACTGGTGGCCAATGAACTTCTCTATTTTTTGCTTTTTGGGTCACTCCTGGGGATGCTCAGAGTTGCAAATGCCCTCCCTGCTGTACTACCACTCTGGACCCTGACTTATCTTTCATTCTCAGAGACAAAGGCACCACGGCGCAAACGCAAAACCTGCCCGAGGCAGCAGGTGGTGTGGGCAGGCTGTTCGAGAGTGGACTGGACAACAGAGCGTGGAAGGACAGACAGACAGTCCTCCAGCTGGACCATCTGCTCGCCATCATCCCGTGATGGCACTTTGTGAGTTTTTTTCATCTTGATGTGTGCAGGAGTGAGACTGTGACGCCTGGCGCAGGAACCACAGGGTGGGAACAAGAATGTGTCCAGCAGGGCTGGGTGTGGGGGGCACGCCAGCTACGCAGAGTTTACTGTTGCCCCACCTCCGAGAACTGTGCCCCCTCTTGGGCTCAGCTTTCCCTGCAGGGATGGGCATCGGGGGCCTCACTCAAAGTATATGTCCCAACCCATCATGCGTGTCTGACACATCATGCATGTCCCGACCCATCTTGCGTGCCCTGTCCCATCGTGTGGGTCCTGACCATCATGTGTGCCCTGACCCATCATGCATGTCCTGACCCATCATGCATGTTCTGAGTCATCATGTGGGTCCTGACCCATCATGTGTGTCCTAACCAATCATGCATGTCCTGACCCATCATGCATGTCCTGACCCATCACGCATATCCTGACCCATCATGCGTGCCCTGACCTATCATGCATGTCTTGACCCATCATGTGTGTCTGACACATCATGCATGTCCCGACCCATCTTGCATGCCCTGTCCCATCGTGTGGGTCCTGACCATCATGTGTGCCCTGACCTATCATGCATGTCCTGACCCATCATGAGTGTTCTGAGTCATCATGTGGGTCCTGACCCATCATGCATGTCCTAACCAATCATGCATGTCCTGACCCATCATGCATGTCCTGACCCATCACGCATATCCTGACCCATCATGCGTGCCCTGACCTATCATGCATGTCTTGACCCATCATGCGTGTCTGACACATCATGCATGTCCCGACCCATTTTGCATGCCCTGTCCCATCGTGTGGGTCCTGACCATCATGTGTGCCCTGACCCATCATGCATGTCCTGACCCATCATGCATGTCCTGACCCATCACGCATATCCTGACCCATCATGCGTGCCCTGACCCATCATGCATGTCCTGACCCATCATGCGTGTCTGACACATCATGCATGTCGCAACCCATCTTGCGTGCCCTGTCCCATCGTGTGGGTCCTGACCATCATGCGTGCCCTGACCCATCATGCATGTCCTGACCCATCATGCGTGTTCTGACTCATCGTGTGGGTCCTGACTCATCATACGTGTCCTGACCTATCATGCATGTCTTGACCTATCATGTGCGTCCTGATCCATCATGTGTGTCCCGACCCATCATGTGTGTCCTAACTCTTCATATGTGCCTGGACCCATTACTGGTGTCCTGGACTGTCCTATGTGTCCTGACCCATAAGATGTGCTGAATGTTCATCCCAGGGTCATGCCCAGGGGGGAAGGGAAGAGGACAAGTAGGAAGGTGACCCCATCTCCGAGTGGTTGAGAGCGTTTACGTAAAAACCCTCACCAGACGTCCTCACAGGGGCCGGTTCACTCTCACCAAGTAACTCTAGCACCAGGACTCTTTCCAAAGAATTCCTGCAGCGCTAGACCAGGAGAAAAGCGGACCCGCTGTGAGTATAAAATGACAATTTTATTTAAACACTTGCACCTCCTTGGGTCTCCGCTGGCCGGTTCAAATGCTGCTCTGTATCCTTGGACACATTTTCACATTCCTCTAAGAAGACTTCTATCTCCTGCATGCCATCGCTCCCTGTGGGTGAGTTCCAGGCTTGAACAATGGGACCATGTCTGGTCGGAAGTCCGTGAGCCTCACAGGAAAATTATCCAGAATAATCCCCAATCCAAGCCCCTAAAAGCCACTCACCCTTCTGATACCCTCCTTTTTCCAGCTGTAAATTTCGTTTAGTTGCAGCCTCAATTTCCTCTGTGCTCAGGCATTCTGTCATGAAGAGCCATTTCTCTGCCCAGAATGAGTAAAGACTTTTTTTTCCCTTGTTCACCTCACCTGGCAGTGTTCGGGGGTTACTCCTGGGTATGCACTGAGAAATCATTTCTAGAGAGCTCGGTGGCCTATACAGATGGGGTGCCAAGTGTCGAACCCAGGTCAGTCTCATCCAAGGCAAGTGCCCTACCCGCCGTACCGTCTCTCTGGTACTGAATCAAGACTTTCAATAGCCAAGAGGCCAACTTCCACCTGGGCCATTTGCCTGGCAAACCCAGTCTCCAAAATGCAGGTGGCTGGAGACGTGATGAGTCTTATATTCTTTGCACATTTATAACTATGAGCTTGAATGTCGAGCCCTTGGTCCAAATAATCTGTCAGACCGAGCCTTCAGACTAATTTTGAGCTTACGCAGTCCTTGTTTAGGATTTAACGGTTTGATTAGAAGGAAAAAGTGGATTGACTGATACAGCCACAGAATCACGAGGGGGCGAGCCTATACGCCAGACCCCCGGATGGCTGAGCATGTGGCTGCTTCCTGCTTCTTCCTGAGGGGAACAAGTGACCTGGGAGAGGTGGCAGCTCCCGCCACTGGGGAAGCGGTTCACTAGTGCTGACGAGAGTGTTCGCAGGTGTCCCAGAGGTAGTGACTGAGGTCGTGAGCTCTGTCCTCACCTGGAGACTGCCACACACAGGCTTTTCACAAAGCCTGGAAGGAAGGAGGAGGGAGGAGGGAGGGCAGAGAGAAAGAAGGGAGGGAGAAAAGGAAGCTAAGTGTCAGGCAACAGAGTCAAAAGGAAAGACTCATTCATGGAGTCTGTAACTTAATTTAGGAGGCATCTGGGTAAACAGAGACCTACTGTAGTATGGTCACCCCACGATCGCCCTAATTAGTCATTCACACTCTTAGAAATGCCTGCTATTCTGGGTTGGAGACCTAGGGTAGCGAGTAGGGCATTGGCCTTGTACACGGCAGATCCCTGGCATCTGGGTTCGATCCCCGGCATCCCACAGGGTTCCCCGGACACCGCCAGGAGTAATTACTGAGTGCAGAGCCAGGAGTAAGCCCTGTGCATTGCTAGGTGTGCCCCCACAATAAAAAAAAAAAAACATAAAAACAAAATAACTACCACAAGAGCTTCCATGCTCCAATCTGATTTGTGAACAAGCCTCAAGATTTTCAGAACGTGTTACTGGGAAAGTGAGCTGGCTACAAAGGCTGTCCCAGGAGCGTGCAAGAACAGCATTAGAGGGGCTGGAGCGATGGCACAGCGGGTAGGGCGTTTGCCTTGCACACAGCCAACATGGCCAACACAGGTTCGATTCCCAGCATCCCATGTGGTCCCCTGAGCACTGCCAGGGGCGATTCCTGAGTGCATGAGCCAGGAGTAACCCCTGAGCATCGCCGGGTGTGACCCAAAAAAGCAAAAAAAAAAAAAAAAAAAAAAGAACAGCATTAGAGTCAGCAAACCCAGTGGCCTGACCATGCCTGGGGGGACATGATAATTCTAGGGAGGCATGCTAATGCCTTTGGGGGAGGCCTTAGCACACTACTTCATCATGTCCTATTTGTGGGTGAAGGAGGAACTCCTACCCCAGGGGACTGGGGTGGCCTGGCCGGGGAGGACAGGTGAGGTGGACCCCAGCGGGCAGGTCTCAAGCTCACCCCAGGGCAAGAAGGGGCGACTGTCCCACCAATACCACCCAGAGCCTGCACCTGGAAACAGATGATAACTGGGCTGTGTGAGACAGTGGGTCCTCAGTCCCTTGGGAGCACATGATTGGCTTGAGTGTGTGTCCCTGGGCAGGTGGGATACAGGAAGGGCACCTGGTGCTGTGACAAAGGGAGTGGTCTGGCTGGAGGGCCTCATTCAGGGTTTGATCCCCACCCCCATCTGGCCCCCCGAGCACCTCCAGGACTGATTCCTGAGCACAGAGCCAGGAGGAACCCCTGAGAATGCTGGGTGGCACGTGGGGCCATTCATTCACTCATTTTCCTGTTCCTCGGCACTTTATGGGGGTTAGATTTCTGGACAGGATGCCTGAGAAGGGCTGAGGCCCAAGCGATTTATGGAGGGGAGGGGGGACAAGTCTCACATGACCTCATCCTGTCTGATCCAGAATCTCACCATTCTCTGTCTCTGTCTCTCTCTCTCTCTCTCTCTCTCTCTCTCTATCTCTATCTCTCTCTTTTTCTTTCCTTTTTCCTTTTTTTCTTCTTTTTCTGAGCCACACCTGGTGGTGCTCAGGGCTTACTCCCAGTTCTGCACTCAGGGATCACTCCTGGAGGTGCTCAGGGACTCATATGGGATGCTGGGGATCAAACCCAGGTTCACCAAGTGCAAGGCAAGTGCCCTCGCCACTGGACTATTGCTCTGGTTTCTGAATCACCATCTTCTTTTTTTTAATTTTCACATTTTAGGTTGGTCTTTTTTTCAAGTAACTATAAAATAGATCCTTACAAAGCTGTTCAGGATTGGGTTTCAGTCACACAGTGTCCCAACACCCCTCCCCCCACCAGGGTCCATTTCCCAGCACCAGTGTCCCCAGGTTCCCTCCCGTCATCACCCCCCACCCTCATCCTCCAGCCTACCTCCCTGGCAGGAGCTTTTCTTCTCTTTCTCTCTCTGTCTCTCTCACTCTTTCTGTCTCTCTCTGTCTTTCTCTATGTCTCTCTGTCTCTGCCTCTTTCTGTCTCTCTGTCTCTGTCTATCTCTGTCTGTCTCTGTCTCTCTGTTTCTGTCTCTGCCTCTGTCTCTCTGTCTCTGTCTTTCTCTCTCTGTCTCTCTAACTCTTTCTGTCTCTCTGTCTCTGTGTCTCCGTCTCTGTCTCTGTCTCTGTGTCTCTGCCTCTTTCTGTCTCTCTGTCTCTGTCTCAGTCTATCTCTGTCTGTCTCTGTCTCTCTGTTTCTGTCTCTGTCTCTGTCTCTGTCTCTCTGTCTCTGTCTTTCTCTCTCTGTCTCTCTCACTCTTTCTGTCTCTCTCTGTCTCTCTCTATGCCTCTCTGTCTCTGCCTCTCTATCTCTGTCTCTGTGTCTCTGCCTCTTTCTGTCTCTCTGTCTCTGTCTCTGTCTATCTCTGTCTCTCTGTTTCTGTCTCTGTCTCTGTCTCTCTGTCTCTGTCTTTCTCTATCTGTCTCTCTAACTCTTTCTGTCTCTCTGTCTCTGTCTCTGTGTCTCCGTCTCTGTCTCTGTCTCTGTGTCTCTGCCTCTGTCTCTCTGTCTCTGTCTCAGTCTATCTCTGTCTGTCTCTGTCTCTCTGTCTCTGTCTCTCTGTCTCCGTCTTTCTCTCTCTGTCTCTCTAACTCTTTCTGTCTCTCTCTGTCTCTCTCTATGCCTCTCTGTCTCTGTCTGTCTCTCTGTCTCTGTCTCTGTCTCTGTCTCTGTCTCTGTATATCTCTGTCTGTCTCTGTCTCTCTGTTTCTGTCTCTGTCTCTCTGTCTCTGTCTTTCTCTCTCTGTCTCTCTAACTCTTTCTGTCTCTCTGTCTCTGTCTCTGTGTCTCCATCTCTGTCTCTGTGTCTGTCTCTGTCTCTGTGTCTCTGCCTCTTTCTGTCTCTCTGTCTCTGTCTCTGTCTATCTCTGTCTGTCTCTGTCTCTCTGTTTCTGTCTCTGTCTCTCTGTCTCTGTCTTTCTCTATCTGTCTCTCTAACTCTTTCTGTCTCTCTCTGTCTCTCTCTATGCCTCTCTGTCTCTGTCTGTCTCTCTGTCTCTGTCTCTGTCTATCTCTGTCTGTCTCTGTCTCTCTGTCTCTGTCTCTGTCTGTCTGTCTGTCTCTCTCTCTCTGGGCATTGTGGTTTGCAATGCAGATACTGAAGGCTTTTCAGGAATCTCCCTTTACCTACCTTCAGCGTTCAGCTCTTGCCCAGCGTGATTGTCCCCAGCTATCATTGTCATCCTGGTTCCTTCTCTGCCTGACCTACCTTCCGGCCCCCACACACTTGTGCTTTCCGAATCACCGTCTTCCTTCCCCTTCTTTCTGTGCCAGTCACCACACCTGCCACCCACCAGCACCCACAGCAGCCCCGCCGCTCCCCTGCCCCCTCCCACATTCTGTTTCCTCTGGCCCGACCCATTCCAAGAGCCTCGCTTTGAGCCTGTGGGCCTGGACCCAGAGCCCGGCCCATCTCTGCACTTCCTGGCCCCTGAGGCCTCTTCCCCCAGAGGCGGGCTCTGGCCTCGGCCTTCCCTCGTGTCTGTTCATTGAAGCTCCCCTCTCACTCATCCGAGTTCTCCTTTGGAAGGGCAGCGGTGGGCCTCGAGGCCGTCTGAACCCAGCGTGAGGAGGCGGAAGGCAGCCATGTGGCTGGACTCCTGGAAAAGTGCCCATGACGTGATTCGGACATACTCTGAGGATCCAGCCCGAAACAAACTCTGGGAACCAAACCCTTCCAGCCAGGAGCGAAAGCTGATCCCCAACCTGCACACGGACTGAAACCCAACCTGCACCAGCTGACGTGAGCTGACGCACTGCCCGCGCCAACCCCACCACGGGCCACCGGGTTCCCTTTGAATGGGCCCTTTCTTCCGTCTGGGGAGGAGAGAGCCATGCTTGGGGACACTCGGGCTCCCCCACCCCTGCGGTCCCCCACCTGCTTCTGGCTTTGTTTCTTTTCAGGGTTTGGTCTCCATTTCCCGTTTTTCACGAGGCTAGTTTGTTTGGCCAAATCCAATAATCAGTACAGAGCTCTGGGGTGGGTCTTGCCTTACTCGGAGATGGAGGCTTGGCTTCTTGGGGTCGGGGAGGCTTGGAAGCCGCTGAGGTGCTGTTGAAATCAGAGGCAAAGATACAGATGGCCCAGGCCATGGCGTCTCGGAAAGCATCCCACAGACCCAGCACCAGGTGTGCCCTGCAACCGGCAGGGGGATGCGTGAGGAGCACCAGTGTATGAGGACCTTAGGGACAGTGCAGCTCAGTCAGGGCGACAGAGGCCCAGAGAGATCAAGGAAGCAGCCTCAGGTTACACAGCAGGTCAGGCACGTGGATTGAGAGCGTCACACGCCCAGCCTGTCCCCTAAGTAGATTTTCGTAAGCAGTGACCCCACAGGCTGACTCCTACTTCCCCCCAAGCTGGTGTCTGGGAAAACGGGAGGAACTTGGAAGAGGGAGAGGGACGCGGGAAGGAAGGCCAGGATGCAGATCCCTCCAGGGACGCAGCCCCACACAGGACCCTCGATGCTCAGGTAAGGGGGAGTGTTCCCCATGGGCCAGGAGCTGTGCCTGCAGTCAACACATCGTGGGCATGAGGCAGGGGCCCCTGCTGGGTGCGGAGGGTCAGCCGCATCCGACACCCTCTGAATCCTGGATCCGGGGTGTCTGTTCTCTTTGTTATTGGTTTGGGGGCCCCACCCAGCAGGGACCAATCCTGGTGGTGTCGGGGCCCAAGGATCCAACCCGGGTCTACTGCACGCAAAGCAAGTGCCCTGCCCACTGCACTACCCTTCCGACCCCAAAATGGGTTCTCACCACAATAAATGACCGAGACTTGCAATTTGGGGGCGACAGATATTCGGATGACCTGGAAGGGAATTTGAGACAGATTCGTTCTGCAGAGACACCGGAAGTGAGAACAGTCACCCTTCACTGTGGGGCTGGAGGCGCCATGGAGTTGGTGCTTCTCAACCTTCTCCCAACGCGGCCACTTTGAAAACATTCGTTTCTGCCCCGTAACAGCCCTGCCCTGCCGATGGGCCCCCAGTTTCATGCTGAGACCCACCCTTTGACATGATTTTTCACCTCTGACCCCTCCTTTAGAATGCCGTGGATGCCCATAATGGCCACATGGCCCTCAGTTGAGAAACACTGTTTTTTTGGAGGGGGAGGGCGGAGTGACCCGGGTTTGACCCCCAGCATCCCACACGGTCTCCTGAGCACCACCAGGAATAATTCCTGAGTGCGGAGCCAGGAGTCAGCCCTGAGCATTTGTTTTGGTGTGGCCACAAAACTGTCACTGTCACGGTCCTCCCGTTGTTCATCGATTTGCTCGAGCGGGCCCAGTAACGTCTCCATCATGAGACTTGTTGTTACTGTGTTTGGCATATCGAATACGTCACGGGAAGCTTGCCAGGCTCTGCCATGCGGGCGAGATACTCTCGGTAGCTTGCCGGGCTCTCCGAGAGGGGCAGAGGAATCGAACCCGGCTCTGCCAGGTTGGCCGCGTACAAGGCAAGTGCCCTACCGCTGTGCTATTGCTTCAGCCCGGCCCCAAAACAAACAAGAAAGTAATTTTTTTGTTTATTTGTTTATTTTTTGGCTACACTTCACAGTGCTCAGGGTTGACTCCTGGCTCTGTGCTTAGGGATCGCGCCTGGTGGTGCCCAGAGGACCCTGTGCAGTGACAGGGATTAAATCTGGGCCAGCTGCATGCCAGGCCGGCACCCACACACCCCTGTCCTGTCTCAACAGCCCGAGGAAAGCTGGCTTTGGGCAAAGGAGAGAGATGACAGGAGGGAGCCAAGGGGACTGAAGGGGGAGGGGTCCCAGCACTGGGAGAATGGAGCTTTCTAGGGGTGCAGATCAGGGGTGTGGGAGAAAGAGGGGTGCAGACCACCCAGTCTCCCTCGTGAGTGAGGCGCGGGGAGCCGTGGGCTTTGGTGTCTGTTCCTCCTGCCCGTTGGACCTTCCTGCATCTGGGCTCCTTAATCAGGCCGCCCCGGAATGCTGAGGGATTTTCGTTCTAAACCTTTTTGCATCCTGAACCTCGGGCGGGGCTGTCTGGGGGCCACCCAGAGGCTCTGACACATCCCCGAGTAAGGAGGTTCTCGAAGAATCGTGCTCTTTGCCTTCCTTCTGATGTGTCCAGTTCCGTTCATTTCGTCTCCTGTCCTGGTGATAAAAGAAACCCACTGGGGACACTTGGGGACAGTGAGCGGGCATCTGTGAGAAGGAGGGAGAGGTCTCGAGGCCCGTTTCTCCAGAGACCCACCTGGCCGGCCAGAGTCTGGCGCGAGCCCTCCACAGCCGCAACGGGCAGGGCCGGGCCTGTGACACTGTGAGAAGGTGACTCTGACCTTTCCCTCCTCCAAGAGCTTTGTCCTGGTCATGTCACCTTTGTTCTGGAACTTTGCACTCACAACACCCTGGTCTCCCCAGGTACTCCCTTGAGCATCATTTCTGACGTGTAAGTCCCTTCCTGCACCCACACAGTGAAGGGTTCACTCAACGATGCCACCAACACCAGGGACACAGCGCGCGCCCCGACCTTTGTGTGGTCTTTTCCCAGGGGACAGAGCCTAGCGGTCAGGCCAGGCCCAGCTCTCCTGAGGGATGGAGGAAAGGGGCACCATTGTTCTCTCTCTCTCTCTCTCTCTCTCTCTCTCTCTCTCTCTCTCTCTCTCTCATTGTTCAGGAGTTTAAGATCTAGTGCGTGTCCCTGCTGGCATTCAGGCGCTGTGGCGAGTGACGTTCTGTGGCGTTGGGCGGCTGACACAGTGTCTGGTGTCCTGGAAGGGCCGACACGTGAAGGGGGACGCGTCCAGAGGAACCAGCTGTCCTGATGCCACTTCCTCCGGGACGAACTCCTGCGCTGTGGCATCAGCACCCCGATTCCTGAACGCGCCCCTGGTGGAGGGGACCCCATGTCCTGTGTAACGGACTTCAGAGCCCCCGCTTGCCCCAGAGTGTGGCAGGGGGTGCTGGTGGGACCACCAGACGCAGGGTACTGGGGGATGCCTGGGGCACTGTGGGGCCTGGCCGGGGACGTCTTGGCTGGGCCTGCTGATGACTCTCAGCTCCAGCCCATCCTCCTCTTCTAGAAGCTTCCTGCGTGCCTCCCTGGAGCTGGAAGTACAGACTCCCTCTCCTGGGGCTTTGCTGAGAGAACTGGGCCAGGGGCTGTGAGCTGAGATGCTCCCACATGGGCTATTAGGGGGGCAGTGTCCTGACAGAGGCAGAGGAGGGGAGGGAGCTCAGAGTGAGCTGACCCATGTGGGCCTGGGAGTGGTGTGGCCACAAGCGGAGGGATGCTGGCCGCCTGCAGGGTGGACACACAGGAAAGTCTGCCCCAGGCTCCCAGACAGGCCACCCTACAAACCCTCAGCTCAGGGACAACAGATCCGTGGCCTCTTGGCAGGGGGATGGGTGCCAGGAGCCTGCCCTGGCGAGGGCACGGCTGGGAGGTGGCTCCACGCTTTGGGGTGTGTGAGTGACGAGCAGACACTGGACCAGGCACCAAAGGGAGGCGGGCGGAGATGCAGCCTCGCCTGTGGAGACCACAACCAGGCCCCAAACAGCCCCGATTTCGTCCTTAGACACACAGGTGTCAACAAGGTAAAAAAAAGGTAAGAAAGTTAAGAAAAACAAAGAGGGCCAGAGCGATCGCACAGCAGGGAGGGCACTTGCCTTGCACACGACAAACCTGGGTTCGATGTCCAGCATCCCCCAAGCACCACCAGGAGTGATTCCTGAGCACAGAGCCAGGAGTAACCCATGAGCACCCGCTGGGTGTGACCCAAAACAAAAAAACAAACCAAAAATCGAATCACTGGAGCAATGTTCACGAGATACGCTCCCCTCCTCTTGGCAAGGAAATGTTTTTGTTTTTGTTTTTCCTTTTTGGGTCACACCCGGCTATGCTCAGGGGATACTCCTGGCTCTGCACTCAGGAATTACTCTTGACGGTGCTCAGGGGACCATATGGGATGCTGGGGATTAGAACCCCAGTTGGCCGCGTTCAAGGCAAACAAAAGTTCTCCCCGCTGTACTATCAATCCGGCCCATGAAATCCTTTTTTTAAAAAAAAATTTTTTATCAGTGAAACACCATGAGGTACAGTTGTAGACTTACAAGTTTTTGTGCTTGGGTTTCAGTTATACAATGATCGAGTACCCATCCCTCCACCAGTGCCCATTGTCCACCACCAATGATGGTATCACGCTAAGTGAAATGAGTCAGAAAGAGAGGGACAGACATAGAAAGATTGCATTCATCTGGGGAATATAAAGTAACAAAATAGGAGACCAACACCCAAGAATTGCCAAGATAAGTACCAGGAGGTTCACTCCATGGCTTGAAGGCCATGCACTGCTTTTTTTTTTTTTTAAATGTACCTGCCTCTGGGAAAGGAACATTGTCTGAGGCGTGGCAGAGTGTTAAAGTCTGACACCCAGTTTTTAACACTGAGGCTCAGTGGGGTGTGGGTGGGGCAGGGGAGATGCAGGGTTGCCCGAGGGTGGTCATCTCCTGATGTCCTTCACAACTGGGGACACATTCAAGCCAAGTGTCCCCTTGCCTTGGGCGAGATGCTTCTCCATCCCATGACAAGTTCAAAGGGCTTAACTGTACCACAGTGGGGAGGGAACTTGCCTGCACACAGCTGACTCTGGTTTGGTCCCCGGCATCCCATGTGGTCCCCTGACCCCCACCAGGAGCACAGAGGCAGGAGTCAGCCCTGAGCACCACCGGGTGTGACCCAAAAGGAAACAAACAAATAAACAAAGGCCCACTGAGCTTGGGACTCAATGCTTCGGGCCTTTGGATTGTTCCCTGCAGAGCTGTAGGCTGCAGGGGGTGGGCCTGGCTATGGGCACTGGACCTTGTGCCACCAGACCCCCGAGGGCCAAGCAGGGCCGAAGGGAGGGATGGATGGCCTTGGGCGATCTGGAACCTGGGGCCTCACGCTTTTCTGCCAGGGAAGGGTTGGATACACACGATTTGCTTCCACATCAGGCTCGAGCACTAGGAGAGAGCCCAGTGGTTAGGGCCATCGAACACAGTGGGCCCAGGTGAAGGCCATGGTGCCAGACAGTCCCCTGAGCATTGCCGGGTCAGCCCTGGAGGTCCTGGATGACCATCCCCGGATGCAGTGGGCATTGAACCAATGATGCAGCCGAGAATCACAGGGTGGGGTCGCTGGACCCCTGCAGAAACGCTGAGAGCAGCTCAGCGTCACACCCTCCAAGCTCGCGGTTCTGTGAGTGCAAACCCCAGCTCGGTGCTTGATCTAGAACATGCTGGCACCCTGTCCCTGCCTCCCACCCCCGCCTGCCCTCCACGCTCCCCCCAGTTTTTCCTGCAGCATCTTCAAGCTTGCTGTCACCCCAGGTCCTTTGCACCTGCTCTTCTCCAGCCCGAGCTGTTCTCAGCCTTGGTTATAAGTTCCAGGTAGCTGGCTCAGGACTCCAGTGCTCGGCCCTCTCAGTGTGTTCGAATCTAAACGGCAGTTCCATGCGACCATATTTCGCGGAGATCAGCTAGAGAACTAGGACGTGTTACCTTTTGAGGTTTCGTTTCACTGAGAGTGTTGTTTCTTTTTCATTTTGACTTGCTGGGGGTGGGCAGGTCTGACCCAGTGGTGGTCCGGAGCTACTCCTGGCTCTGTGCTCAGAGTGCGCCCCTGGCAGTGCTCAGAGGACCACGTGACGTGGGGGATCAAAGTCAGGGTGGCAACAGGCAAGGCAAGCACCACCTGCTGTGCTGTGTCTCCCACCCCTGAAGCGGGGAGACAGAAGTTCATTCCAGTGGGAGAGAAACTCGGGAATCAACCCACTCTTCACACCTTTACTCTCCTTGAGCTCAAGTCCCACTTGCGTATCTGGCGCGTCTTTTCTCGCTGTTTATCAGATCTCGTCCTCTCCAACATGTGCTTCCTCCTTCTCTTCTATCTTTCTAAACAAATTCCATCAATAAAAACTATCTTGGGGCTGGAGAGATAGCACAGCGAGTAGGGCGTTTGGCCTTGAACGCGGCCAACCCGGGTTCGATTCCCAGCATCCCATAGGGTCCCCTGGGCACCGCCAGGAGTGCAGAGCCAGGAGTCACCCCTGTGCATCGCCGGGTGTGACCCAAAAAGCAAAAAAAAAAACAAAACAAAAACAAAAACAAACTATCTTGTTTTCACACACACACACACATACACACACACTCACATACACACATCAAAAGAGCTAAGGAAAAAAATATACTTTGAAAAATCAGTGACTAGGATTTTTTTTTATTAGTGAAACACCATGAGGTACAATTATAGACTTGTAAATTTTTGTGCTTGGGTTCCAGTTATACAATGATCAAGTACCCATCCCTCCACCAGTGCCCATCCTCCCCCACCACGGGTCCCAGCATCCCTCCCACTCCCCATCCCCCTCGTCCCACCCTGCCTCTGTGGCAGGGCATTCCCTCTTGTTCTCTCTCTCTTCTTTTGGGTACTGTGTTTGGCAAGAGAGGCATTGAGTGGCAATCATGTTTGGTCTATAGTCTACTTTCAGCATGCTTCTCCCACCCTGGGAGGGTCTCACAACACCCTTTATTTGGTGCTCTCTTCTCTATCTGAGCTTCCTTTTCACCTAGCACGTGTGGCTGGCCTTCAAGTCATGGAGCAAAATTCCTGGTACTAATCTCAGCCATTTCTGGGTGTTAGAGTGACTAGGATTTTTAATTTTGGGACCAAACCAGGGTCAGCTGTGTGCCAAGTCTTAACCCCTGCACTATTATTGTTGTGCAATTCTAGTCAAAAAGCACCACATAGCCACCAGGGTGGCAAGGTCAGGCCTGAGTCTGCACCTCACCTTGTGCGTCACCGTGGGCCTGTGTCCTGACATCTGAGCCTCAGGGACAGCAGAGTCTTGCACCTGCCCAAGAGTTTTCCAGAGACCTCAGGACCATGAGCGCATGGGACCACGGGACCACACATGCTGCAGCCAGAGTGAGACATCAGAACGCCCCAGAGCTGCCCCAGTGCACAGAATCCTGATTTTTTTTTCTCTTTTTTTTAATAAAGCTGAAACTTGGCAAGACGTGAGGGGGAGATGAGGGACACAGGATGAGTGTGCTGCGGGCCTGGAGCAGTGAGAGTTCAACAGGCCAGAAGTGCCGATGGGGAAGACGCCCGCATGGGTCCAGAGGACCGGTGGCCGCTGCTTTCCGTTACTCTGCAGTCCCCGGCCCGGGATCTCCCCGACTTTGCTGACACAGGAGGCCGGCTGCTTGGAAGGAGACCCATGATCGGGGGGACGAGCCCTGGGGGCCGCCATGGGCCAGGCTCAAAGCAGCAGGTGTATACAGATTTCTGGTTCCAAGGGCCCACGCTTGGTGGGCCTAGGGGAAACCCCACACTCGCCAGGGGAGTCCTGTGGCATCTGCACGAGCCAGAGTTAAGGACTGGGGACCGTGAGTTCTCAGGGTCAACACTCAGGCTCCTGCCAAGCGAACAGCACCTGAGGGGAGCTGCTCCCAGGGTTAGCGGGGTGGGGTGGAGGGAAGGGCAAGGGGCAGGGAGGAGGGGTGGGGCTGGGACGGGGGCTTCAGGGCTCTGTGCTCAGGGATTACTCCTGGTGCAGTGTTCAGGGGACCGCATGGGTGCCAGGGATCGAACCCCAGGTTGGCTGCGTGCAAGGCAAGTGCCTCCGTGCTGTGCCATATCACTCCGGCCCAAACACTTTTGGTTGTTGTGATGAAGTGGAACGATGCCCCTCAGGGCCCTACAAAGCACAGACGGTCCCCAAGTGCGCGGTGCAGGGCAGAAACCCTGCCTGGGGCTTCCACTGAGCCTGGAATAGAAAAAAAGCACAAGCATCAGACACACACACACACACACACACACACACACACACACAAAGCATATACTCAAACACACACAAAACAAAGCAAAACAACAAAACAAAACAAAAAAAAAAACACAACCCTGTAAAGAGAATGAGGGGGCTGGAGCGATAGCACAGCGGGTAGGGCGTTTGCCTTGCACGCGGCCGACCCGGGTTCGATTCCCAGCATCCCATAGGGTCCTCTGAGCACCGCCAGGGGTAGTTCCTGAGTGCAGAGCCAGGAGTAACCCCTGAGCATCGCCAGGTGTGACCCAAAAACCAAAAAGAAAAAAAAAAGAGAATGAGGATGAAACGAGCCTGGACACCCAGCCTCCCTTCTCTGGCTTCTTCAGACACAGTGTTACAGATGGAAACTTGAAGATGCAGGGGAAGACCACGGGGAGCAGCAGAGCCACGCCTGGCAGGATTCGCCCCCTTCCCCGCCGCCCATCCTCACTGGAGCCTACAGAAATGAAATCGCAGAACCAGAACTTTGTGCGCTATCCTGAGCCTTCGAGATCTGAGCTAGATCCCCTCGCTGTATAGCCGAGAAACCCCAACTCTATAAAGGTTAACAAGCTGCCCGCACGGAGGAAACCACATTTTAAGTACAGACGTAAGAAAGGAACTGTAAGCGGATCCTGTTGTAAAATAAATACCTTTAAAAAAATTATTTTTGGCGGGGGGGCTTGTCATATAAATTCAATCTTCGCACATATGTATATAGTTGTCTTGAAAATAGAAGGGATACTAACAGAACAATGATCCAGTCGAATACTGTTACCAGAAGCTTCACAGGGGTTTATTTTGAAATGACATTTTTGGCATGTATGCAAAAGCAGGCAGATGTATTAAAATACAAAGTTAAACAAATAATCCATTCTTCCTACCGTGAGAGAGAGAGCCACAGTCCAGAATGAAAATTTCAATAGTTTGTCATAATATATAAACCCCTTAAATGTGAGTAGGCTTTCTGGAATCCGTGCTAAATATTAACTGCTTTGTAATGACCCCGTGCTGCTTTCCTGCTCAATTGCTAACACACACAATGAAATTTCTTAGCGAAATGTAGCTCAGAGGCACCATCTGATCTAAGAGCTCAGAGTCTCTGATATTTTAACTTTTAATAGGAATACCGGTCTAAGCATAATTTAAACAAATTATGAGACATAAATTATTTGTACTTTTAACATTCATAGACTTTATTAGGTGTTCCTTATACAGTCATCTGGTACGTTTAAAGGCGAGCAGTCATATAAAAGGAAATATGGTCATAACCGATTGAAGCAATAAAATCCTGAAACTAAATAACATCTCATAATTCATGGCCCAGCATATATTAGATTTCATTACATCAGTATGTCGCTTAGTAGTAAATTCTCCTGATGGCCATAAACCTCTAAGGTGTTGTCATTCTGAAAAATGAAGGGGCGGGGGGGGGGGGGGGGGGGTCGTGCTGGTGTAGAGGGATCTACCTTCAGCTGGGTGGGGGTGGGGCTGGGGGGGTGTATTTGTTATGTTGTAAAGTTGTGGTGTGTCGCCACCTCGTGGCTGCATTTAGTCCTACAGGCGGCTATACTGGCGGGTACCTACTTCTATTTATTTTATTTTTTAATTACAGAGTTCATTAAGGTTGTTTATTGAGTTTCAGGCATGCATGTTCCCACCCCAATGCCTTCACCGGTGTCCACTTGCCTTCACCATGGTCTCCAGTCCCCCCCCCCCCGCCCCATTGTCCTGGTATTCCCTCCCAACTGCCCCCCACCCCATCCCTGCCCCAGTGCCAAGCTTCCTCAAGCCCAGTTCCCATCTTCGGGGGTGGGGGAAGCAGTGCTGGGACTGGAACCTGGGCCCTGGCAGGCAACGTGAGTCTGACAGTGCACTGGGCCTCTCCCAGTCTCTGTTCATGTCCCAAGCCGAAGGTTTGGGCCGGAAGGATAGTACGGCGGGGAGGGCGTCTGCCTCGGACAACGCCCACCCGGGTTCCATCCCCCAGCACTCCAGATGGTGCCCCCAAGCCCACCAGGCTGATCTCTGAGCATTTGGGTGTGGCCCTCAACTGAAAAGAAAAGAAGGGCAAGTTTTAAAACTCTCTTCACAAATACGCTTCTTCCACCCAACCATGTCCTGGGACTGAAACTTTAGCTTGATCTCAATGTGTCACTGTCCCGAGCCCTGGCTGCAGTGACGGGCTTCTTTGCCATAATGCCGTGACGGGCTTCTTTGCCATAATGCAGTGACGGGCTTCTTTGCCATAATGCAGTGACGGGCTTCTTTCCCATAATGCAGTGACGGGCTTCTTTCCCATAATGCAGTGATGGTCTTCTTTGCCATAATGCAGTGACGGGCTTCTTTCCCATAATGCAGTGACAGGTTTCTTTCCCATAACACAGCATTGTCTGAGCTCTCAGGCAGAACCACGCAAGTTAACACAACTGTTACCATGGGATCTAAACGAGAGTCAAAGCTTAAATTCTTCTCTAGAACATAGTGTTGGTAGGAGAACACAAAACCTTTGTCTGCGTAAACTGCTACTATTCCTTGGGCGATTGAATGATTCGTGCCCCGTCATTTTGTGTATTTTCCTGCTAGTATTGCCATTTCCTGCGTCGATCCCTAAGGAATTGATCCAATCTATGACGAAGCAGGGCTGCTTTCTTTCCTGCAGTCTCTGAGTCAAGCTGAAAGCAACCTGAACATTAATTTGCGGATCATATTTATAATACATACTTTGTATCCCATGTATATATTTACACACGAATATTATCAGTATTACTTGCCATTATTTAAGAAAAAGGGTGGTACGGAGAATCTATTGTAATTAGGTTTGAGATGGAAGGATCGTTGTTTTTAGAGTCACACCCGGCTGTGCTCAGGGCTTACTCCTGGCTCTGCATTCAGAGATCACTCCTTGCAGTGCTCGGGTGACCCACGGAGTGCTGGGGCTCAAACCCGGATCAGCCTCCCCACTGTACGATCTCTGGCCCCAGAGAAGCATCTTCTTTGTTTTTGGGTTTCTGGAACACAGACTGTGCTCAGGGCTTCGTCCTGGATCTGTACTCGGGAATCAGTCCTGGTTGTGCTTGGGGCCCATGTGTGATGTCTGGGACTGAACCAGAACAGCCATGCCCAAGGTGTGTGCCCTCCCCCGGACTATCCCCGGCCCTGCAGGGAAGCATGTGGACACCTGTGTTCTTACTGACCACTGCTGACATGTGACTGGACATCACTCACCACCAGCTCTGGCCACCTCCCGGCCACCTGTTGAGTCCAGCCAGGCTTCCAGAGGCTGCGGTGAAAGCTCCGCCCCTCCAGCAGCCACAGCCCTAATGACATGAGGACCAAGGCCGCACTGAGCGCAAAGGAAGCTGAGACTGACTCTCCCGAGACGGACACTCCGAGGACCAGTGACCTGGGCGGGGCCCCTCAGCTCTCTGAAGAGCCTCACAGTGCTCAGGCTGCCAAAGTCTGACCCAGTCTACAGAACTATCGTAAGTCATATCCAAACAGTGGACGCTCCTCCCAGCCATCCGGGTTTGTTCTGAACTCTTCTCCTCTTCCAAGCCCCCGCGGACACTCCCAACAGCTTCAGCACCAGCGGTGGGAGTCTGTGCTTTCCCTCCTGCTGAAAACACTGCAGGGCCCGGAGCACTCCTGGCCTGCTCCCTGCCTCACAGGGTGCAGCCCTGAGGCCTCCAAGCACTGTCAGGGCAGCCCAGGTAATTCCTGGCACCCAAGGGTCCAAGGTGCCAGTCACCCCCAGGCTGAGGATTGCTGGAAGGATCCTGGAGGCCCCAAACAACTGCAGAATTCAGGGGTGAAACATTTCCCTTATTCAGTCTGTGGCTTGGTAACTCTAGTCAGTTCCTGGGCCCGGCCCTGCGCACACGCACAGGCACCAAGGCCAGCATTCAGCATTTGGCTCTCACGGCTACCCACAGTTGCCATCCTTGAGCGGAAAAGGCTCCGGGGCATGGGGAGAGTCTTGGTATGTTTCCAGGGTCTATTTTTGGTTTTCTGTATTTGCGTATTCTTACAGGAACATACATCTATGTGTTATGGCTGCATGGGGCTGGAGTGATAGCACAGCGGTAGGGCGTTTGCCTTGCATGCAGCCAACAGGGTCGACCCGAGTTCGATTCCTCCGCCCCTCTCGGAGAGCCCGGCAAGCTACCGAGAGTATCTTGCCCGCACAGCAGAGCCTGGCAAGCTCCCCGTGACGTATTCGATATGCCAGACACAGTAACAACAAAGTCTCCAATGGAGACGTTACTGGGCCCGCTCGAGCAAATCGATGAACAACGGGAGGACCGTGATGGCTGCATGAGTCTGAAACGTTTTTAAAGACAGGCTGGGAACACACCAACAGAGGGCCGAGATTGCTAAGGGTGGTCCCTAAGCCGGGTGCTTGGGGGCACACCTTCTCCCATCTCCCTGCTCGTTTGAGAGCCGCTTGCCTCCGGCCAAACTAGGCACTGGCCTGGCCTTGGTCCTCCCCTCTCACTCACCAAGTCAGGACCTCACAGAGCTTCTCAGTGTCCTGTTATCTACAAACGCAGCACCCCGCGGGCTAAGCCACTGGAAGATGCTCTATTCCTCGGTTACCAGTCGATCCACAAGGCCCAAGAGTACAGTGGGCAGGCGCTGGCCTCGCACGAGGCGGACCCAGGTTCAACCCCCAGCATCCCCATGGTCCCCCGCCCCTCCCAGAAGCCATCCGAACAGTGAGTGAAACGAACTGAGTCGTCTAAGCTCATCCATACCGTGACTCAAAAGCCTCTTAGACATCCAGGAAGAATTGCAACCGGCAATCTTAGCGGTTACTATGATAAAAGCCCAGAACTCAAAAACTTCAATAATTACGACAGATATTTATTTAAAGTCATGTACCCATCTGCAGCTCAGATCAGTTCAAGATTGTACGTTTCAGTTTTAACCAACTTCATAAAAATCTTTGAGGACAGCTGCGTGCAGATCACGTGATTACTTCTTGGCCCATTCCTCTCGCTCTTTTCTTTCCCGAATAACCTCTTTCAGATATGGCTCAAGGTAGAATTTATCCTGAAGAATGAAAGAAAAAAATGGTACATGCCGCCATCAAATACTGACATCTTAAACCTAAAATAAAAAAATCTTAAAAAAAAAAATTTCTCACCCCTCCTCCACCCCCCCACCCCCCCCCCCACCCACACACACTTTCAGGGATTACTCCTGGGACCAGTGCCCTACTGTCTCTCCAGGCCCTCAAATTCATTTTTATTCTTAGTCAAGTACAGCCTTGAGCTCAGAAGTGTCTGTTTTTATAAAACGTGAAAAGCCACAGGACGCGTAATATCTGCGCTGCGGGGTCAGAGAGGAATCCTGGTCCGGGTGAGAGGCAGAGCGTGAGCCTGTGAGCGAGCCCAGGCTGCCACAGGGCGGCGCCCTCTCTGCAGGGCGGAGGTGGGGGCCCGGGACTTCAGGCTCAGCCGGGAGGACGTGTACTGGACACGCCTGTAGAAGCCGGAGTGCCGCCCAGACCAACGGCCCGTCCTAACCCCCCTCGGGTCCCAGAGGCCGCCCACCTCCTCGTATTTTGTCCACTGCTCCTTGGGCAGGATCTGCGCCCTCACGGTCAGGTCCAGGGCCCTCTTGATGCGGAACATCCTGTCGTTGTACAGGTTCTCGGGCAGCCTCCTGATGGCCTCCTTCACGTCCTCGTCCTCATACATGGTATCATCACGCATGAGCCCTGCGACAGAAACCAGAGCAGCCACGCTGTCAGTCAGGAGTGTCTGGACAGCAAAATTTTATCTTTCCGAAGTAACTGAAGATGTGTGTCGATGGCCCAGAGTTAGCTATGGGCTGGAACAACAGGATAGCGGGGCGGGCATTTGACGAGCGTGTGGCTGACCCTAGTTCGGTCCTGGCATCCCATAGGGACCCCCCAGCCCCTCCAGGCGTGACCCCTGAGCACAGCCGGGTGTGCCCCAAAAACGAGAAGCAACAGCGTACCAAACAACACTGCCACTAAGCTCTAATAGCAAGGGATGACCCTGCAGGGCTGGAGAGCCGCAAGGGTGGGCGTGCACCTGAGCTCTGGCTCACAGCCCCCCTCCCACTGCCAGAACCCCAACACGCACCACGCTAGGGGCAGCCTCTGGGCACCACTGACAAGCAGGGCCACAGACACAGAACAAAAAAGAAATCTTGAAAATCCGAGCATCAGAGGAGTATGAAGGTCATAAAACTCAAACTCTCAAGGTTCCTGTAACCGGACTTCTTAGATGCTAAGCAAAAGAACCAGAAGGAAACGCCCAGCTGCCGTGTTTGAAGAACGCAGGTATCGGGTCTCTTCACACTTGATTTTAAACGTACACAGTGATTCCCCAATAAAGCGAGATTAATTTCATAACCAAAGGACAGATGAAACAAAGCCCCTGCCCATTGCACTACCCCAGAGTGCCATCACCGATTCCTTCATTGGATAAAGACCAACACACACACACACACACACACACACACACACACACGAAAACAGCCTGAGGTCGTTTTCTCTTGAAATGATCTCAGCACTCTTGTTTCAAAACAGTCAAAAAGAAATGGGTTGGGACTACAACGGGGCCTAATTAAAGGCATCGTCTAGTGCTCATAGGGGCAAGTGAACAACCTCCTAAATCAAAATGACGTCTATAAAAGCACAACCCTCCGAAGACACAACACCAGGAGGTCCCAGAAAGAAACCATCTACTCACCCAGTTTGTTGAAGCCAGCAGCATTGTAATACCACTTCCGAAGGCCCTCCAGCCACCGGCCCGAGGCTTGGACTGACAGAAACAAAAGGGCACAGATTAGTGGCTGCAGCTCAAGGTGACTCTCACCTGGGACCTTGTGAGCTCGCACACAGGAAGGAATTTCTCTGCAAAGTCCGCGTCAGTATCAACCAGAGCTGCAAACTGCTTATTTAATTAATTTATTTAGCGAATCACTGTTCCTCCGCCCCTCTTGGAGCCGGCAAGCTACCGAGAGTATCCCGCCCGCACGGCAAAGCTACGCCAAACACAGTCACAAGCCTCACAATGGAGACGTCACTGGTGCCCGCTTGAGCAAACTGATGAACATCGGGAGAACCGCGTCACTGCAGAATAACAATGTTAAAATGAATCGCTGTGATAGGCACCTACAAACAGACTGCTTCTTTTGACTCTACAAAAATGACTGTGAAAAGGAGGGAAACTGGGCAAGCCATGAGGGAAAAGGCACAAAGAGATAAGGTCCATGGAGCACAGTGCCCTGCAGGGCCGACCAAGGCTGGCCGGGGAAGGGACTGCAGGGCGAGACTGCCAACTCTTCTTCCCCGTGGGGTAGGCACCAGGGCACTCTCCCCTACTTCCCTTCGAAGTGCCCTTGATTTCACTTGGCCGCCCTCTGTAAGTGGCGGGAGCCATCGCAGGCCGGGCAGGGCACTGGCCTTCCGTCTAGCGGACCCGAATTCCACCCCCGGCATCCAGATGGTTCCCCGAGCCCCACCACGAGTGATCCCCGAGTGCAGAGTCGGGAGTCAGCCCTGAGCACCACCGGGCGTGACCCCCAAAACCAAAACACATAAATGACAGCGTAGTAGACAACGCTTCCCCTCAGCCTCAATATAAGCCACGGAAATTCAGGGCCGAGGTAGCCCCTTGGGTGCAGCCAGACAAACGCACCCCGGCTCCAGTCAGCCCCGAGCCAGAAGAGGAAGGGCGGCCACATCTCCTTTGGCCAGCACCCCTGCCTTCCCCGCAGCCTCCTGCGTACATCCGATCGGCAACACGTCTGGAGAAATCGTGGCAACTGGGCGCCACGGGCTTGTGGACCCTTCTCTATGGGCACGCGCCTTCTCCTTCATGACTTGCCCAGTTTCCCTCTTTCTGACCTTAAAGTAAGCAGTTTGTTTGTCACAGGTGATGGCAACGATTTTTTAAAATCAATCAATCAATCAATCAATCAATAAGATCAGCAGCTCACAGCTCTACTTGACAGAGCCACGTATTCAACTACTGGAAACAATCCCACCAAGAGGCCCAGGGTGCAGTGGTCAGAAGGCAAGACTCCGTGTCCACACGCGGTCCAGGGCGCTCGAGCCCACACTAACTGGTCTGCTGTTGCTTGGGTCTTTTTTTTAAAAAAAAAAAAAAAAGAGAGGCGGGGGCTGGAGCGATAGCACAGCGGGGAGGGCGTTTGCCTTGCACGCGGCCAACCCAGGTTCGATTCCCAGCATCCCATGTGGTCCCCTGAGCACCGCCAGGAGTAACTCCCGAGTGCAGAGCCAGGAGGAACCCCTGAGCATCGCCAGGTGTGACCCAAAAAAGCAAAAAAAAAAAACAAACAAAAGAGGGTAACAGATCTGAGCTGGAGCAATAGCACATAGCACAGTGGGTAGGGCATTTGCCTTGCACGCGGCCGACCCGGGTTCGATTCCCAGCATCCCATAGGGTCCCCTGAGCACCGCCAGGAGTAACTCCTGAGTGCATGGGCCAGTAGTCACCCCTGTGTATTGCCAGGTATGACCCCAAAAAGCAATAAATAAATAAATAAATAAAAACCAGAGGCACAGGGTTTGGGGTGACAGGCCAGCGGGGAGGGCGTCTGCCTTGCAGAGGCAGCCGACCTGGGTTCGATCCCCGGCATCCCAGCAAGGGCTGGGCCACCCCCAAGCAAGCACTGACAGGTAGGATTCCTGAGTGCAGAGCCAGAAGCGGTCCCTGAGCATCCCCGGGCGCGACCCCCAAAGCCAAAACAAAAACCCCAAACCCACCATGCAAATGCTTTATATGCTCTTATGGAAAACAGTGACACCGGGTCAAGGGGGTCAAGAGAGAAGGCACAGGTCCTGCGTGCTGGGGTTCGATCCCCGGCATCCCAGAGGGTCGCCCGAGCACCCCCCAGGGGTCATTCCTGAGCGCAGAGCCAGGCGGGACCCCTGAGCATCGCTGGGTGCCACCCCCGCCCCCCGAAAAAGGGGCAGCCGGGCCGGCCAAGGTCAGGGTCAGCTGCGCCGGGGAGAGCCCGACGGCCCCGAGTCCACAGCAGTCGTGTCCAGCCGAGTGTCCGGCTGCCCCCCACTCCCTACCCCTGCCCACCGCCCCCAGCCAGGGACGCTCCGGGCACCGGGCGGGGCGAGGACACCCGGAAGGAGCAAGCGCCGACCCGGCCCGGCCCGGCCCCCGAGGAGGGGGAACTCGAGCTGGGGACCCCGCCGCACGCCCACGACTGTCCACGCCCCGCCGCCGCCCCCCGGCCCCGCCCGCGCGACCCTCCCGGGAGCCCCCCGGCCGCCTACCTGTCTGCCTGCCCGCCATGACGACCGGAGAGGGGGATGCTGGGAACGTCCTGGAGGTCGCGGGCCGGGGAGGACGACTGCGCAGGCGCGGCGGGGCCGACGGCAGCCAATGGGAAGACGGAAGGCAACTGCCGGCGGCCAATGGGAGGACGAAGAGTCACTGCGCAGGCGCAGGGTGGGGCGCGCCTCCGGACCCGCCCCCCGCGCAGGCGCAGGGTGGCAGCCAATGGGAAGACGGATGGTAACTAACTGCGCAGGCGCAGGGTGGGGCGCGCCTGCGGACCCGCCCCCGAGCGGGCGCAGCTGAGCCGGAGGCAGCCGATGGGAAGACAAAGAGTAACTGCGCAGGCGCAGGGTGGAGCGCACGTCCGGACCCGCCCCCCGCGCAGGCACAGCTGGACCAGAGGCAGCCAATGGGAAGACGAAGAGTAACTGCGCAGGCGCAGGGTGGGCCGCACCTCCGGACCCGCCCCTGGCGCAGGCGCAATGTGGGGCAGCGGCAGCCAAAGGGCTGACGGAGGTTAACTGCGCAGGCGCAGCCCCTAAATGTAGGCAAAACTAGGGAAGTTAAGTGGATCTTGCGCCTGGGGACATCTTATCATCTCATTCCTACTTTGGACAACCTGGCAGGCTACCGAATGTGACCTGCCCGCACGGCAGAGTCTGGCAAACTCCCCGTGGCGTTCCCAATATGCCAAATACCAGTAACAAGGATGGGTCTCATTCTCCTAAAGAGCCTTGAATGTAATCTCAGGGCTAGGACGAAGGAGACGTTACTGGGGCCTTCTCGAGGCAATCGAGGAACAGGATGGTCGTGATCGTGACCTCTCTTGGGAAAAAAAAACGGTGACGTCAATTCGTAAGGAAGATCTAGGAGATGTGAACCTTAACTTTGCGAGATCCAGAACCGTTCTCAATATCCACCGAAGCCTGAGCCATTCGTTTAAAAATAGGTTCATTTATTCGCCTATCCACATGCCACGATGACGCTTGCACGTTCGACCCAAACTAAAGGGTTTTTAAAAACGTTTCCAAGTCCTGCATCGAGGCTTTGGCGATCTCTTTGCAAAATGCCTCGTCGGGCAGAGACACCAGTTTGTCCAAAGAGACGTAGCTGGGCTTGGTGGGGTCGTACTGAGCCCTTCCCAAGTAGCGAAGAAACAAATGTCTTTCTTTGACCTTGAAGAGCCGTGTGTTGAATACCTGGAAACGGAAAAACCACAAAGAACGAAATAAAACCAAGGTCTCAGTAAGCAGTGCACTGAAAGACAAACATTTCCTTTTCTTTTCTTCTTTTTTTTTTTCTTTCTGGGTCATACCCGGCGATGCACGGGAGTTACTTCTGGCTCTGCACTCAGGAATTACTCCTGGCGGTGCTCAGGGAACCATATGGGATGTTGGGAATTAAACCTGGTTCGGCCGCGTGCAAGGCAGATGTGTAATCGCCCTACCCGCTGTGTTACCGCTCCAGCTCCAAGACAAATGTTTCTTTGGAAGAACATGTTGACAGGCTGACAGCTCCGTGCGGGCTGCGTGCTCAGGAAGTGCCGTCACTGCCCAGGGGTGACAGCCTAGTGCACAAATTACGAGTCCCAAGTGCAAAAGGACACGTCCTTTGTGTTGCTTCCCACCATTTCGGGGGTTCTTATTCTCACTGCTCCCTTTCCAACTGGTAGGAGATGGGATGAAGCTGAGCGGCCAGGAGGCAGAGGGCCCTCCCCGGCTCTGGGCTCAAACTTCCCACAGGCGGAGAGGCAGCTAGTGAGTAGGTTGGGGTGTGAATGGGCCTGTACCCTGGAAGAACAGTGTGACAACTCCACAGGCACTGGCTGGCAAGGGGCACAAAATTCTGTTTTTCTCTGCAGAAACCAAGGACAAAGTGCCCTACCTTCATCCTGGCAACCAAACTCCCATGACTGCTGCTTAATACAAAAAAAGGTAAAAGTAAAGGTAAAGGCCCTCCCGTTGATCGTCGATTTGCTCGAGCGGGCCCAGTAACGTCTCCATTGGAGACTTTGTTGTTACTGTGTCTGGCATATCGAATACTCTCGGTAGCTTGCCCCTCTCGGAGAGCCTGGCAAGCTACCGAGAGTATTCGATATGCCAGACACAGTAACAACAAAGTCTCCAATGGAGACGTTACTGGGCCCGCTCGAGCAAATACAAAAAAAAAAAAAATTTATTTCAAACCCGGCACTCCAGGAATTCCCAGAGACTGGGGCCCTGCACCCGAGCTGGTGCTGCTGGCTCTCTTCGGGGGCCGGGCAGGCCACTCAGCAGAAGTGAGTCATCTGCCTCACTTTCTCTTTGGCTTCCCTTTTGGTCCTCCTTGTGTTTGGGCGATGCCCCGGGGTGCTCAGGACTTACTCCTGGCTCTGCTTTCAGGGGTCACTCCAGGCAGGGCTGGGGGGGCATATGGGTGCTGGGGTTCTAGCTTGGCTACATGCCCTCCCCCCGAAACTATCTCTCCAGCCCCAGGGATGTCATTCTTCAGATTTTGATTTTGACGTGCTCAGGGCTGACTCCTGGCTTGGGCTCAGGGGACCAAATGCAGTGCCAGGTCTAGAACCCGGGTGGGCTGCATGCAGGGCCTTGGCGGCAGAACTAGCAGCAAGTGCTTTCAGATGTCAGCGGGGACAGAGCCGAGAAGAAATGTGTTGGATTCTAGAAAGCAGAGCGAGGACTGGGCAGCCCTGGGGGGGTGGGGGAAGAGGGGTGGTGAAATGCAGCTGCATGCATATCTCAGAAGAGTCCTGAAAGCCATGAGCTGTCCCATCCCAGGAGGTCCCTACTCTGTTGGCTCTTGGTTGGGGGAGTGGGGGTGGGGGTTCCTGACAAAAAGATGGGTGGAAAACTGGAGTTTCAGGTGACTGGGGCCGCCACTGCCTCTGGGCTGCTTCCTCCCAAGCACCTGGCCGCCCACCCCCTCACCTGAGGGAACCTGACCATGAGGTGGTGGGGTACCCCCATCTCGTTGTGCACGTAATCGAACGTCTCGGTCAGCCTCCTCTTGTTGGCCGTTAGCATCTTCGGGATCCTGGTGACCATGTGCTGAATCTCATTCCGTTTAAAGCCGAGTTCGAGGCTGTAAACCTGAGTGACACGGAGCAGGGCCGTGGGGGGAGGCAGGAGGAAAGGCCTTGGGATGACGCCGGGGCAGGGGGGCTTCTCCCGAGAGCATTCAGGTTGGGAGAGTGGTGCCCAGCCCTCACGGGACCACTGCCTTCTCCTGGGCCCGGGCCACTAACAGGCCAAGCAAAAGTCGTCCCGATGACACCCCCAGATTTCCCAGTGCTGCCAGCCCAGGGGACCGTAGCCAATCGGACAAGAAAGCTGCACAGAAGCCCACCAAGCTCAGCGAGGTTCAACGAGCACCAACCTCACGGGGACCCCCAGACAAGGACCCAGGAACATCACTGTGATATGGAATGATGATGATCATGAACTGACTTTTGTTGGGGGGGGGGTGGAGAGAGGAGGATTGGGTCACACCCAGCAATGCTCAGTGGTGTCTCCTGGCTCTGCACTCAGGGATGACTGACTCCTCACGGTCTCGGGGTATCAGATGGGGTGTCAAGGGATTGAACCTGAGCCAGCCGCATGCAGGGCAAACTCCTTAACCGCTATGCTCTGGCACTGGCCCCACAAACTGACTTTCATTGACTTTTTTTTTCTTTCTAGAATTCCATTTACCTGTGTGTTGTAACAAACAATCTGATGTAAATTTGCTTGTGTTTATTAATGGGGTGGGCAGAAAACCGGGGACCCTGGCGGAGGGAAGGGCACCCTGGTGATGGCACTGGGGCTGGGACGCTGAATGCCCGAGACAACAGCATTATGAACAACTGGGAAAACTTATAACAAAGTAGAGAATGAAATGGAAAGCAACAGAAAGCTGTTTCCAGGGGAGCGGGGACCTCAGGTTCTCCGAAGGCCTCTTCCAGCACACGGACCAGCGGGAAGATTCGCCCGGCACCCCCGGAGCCCGTCCCCACCTGCACCCACCCAGGTGTTATCTACAGAGGAAATGTGGGCCAAGATGCCAGAGAGGATGAGTCCAAGTCCCTGCTAGGGGGTAAGGCTTGCGTGTGCACTCCAGACAGTTCCCCCTCGGGTCACTGCCCTCAGCCGGGCTGTCCCTGCTAGACAGTAGTGGGCAGCTCCAGGTCACGGCCATCCCCGGGGCCCAGAGCAGCGCCACGCAAGAGCCCAGCAGGGGCTCCAACGGCTGGAGACAAAATACTCCCAGAACATCCGCAAACAGCGGGCAGTGGTCACGGCAGGCACTGCCGCCTCTGTGCACGGCCCCCTCCCCAGTCATCACTCCATCTGTGACAGCCAGAGCCCAGCCAGTGCTGCCCACTGCTCCCTCCCTGGCCTCTGGGAGTCACATCCCTGCAACAGACACATGGCGCTTGGGGTGGGTGAGGGACGGGTCCCACCCAACACTTCCCCGGTCGTTTCTGTCTGCCGGACAAGCAACTCCTGGGAGAGCGACTTGAGCAGAGCACTGGGCTTCTTCCAGAAACGCGAGTTCCCTCTAAGCCGCCAAGTGTGCAGATCTCCCTCTCCCGCCGACCCGAGGCTCCCCCCGTCCTACCTTCATGTTTTCCTTCACGGGCTCCAGGCTTCCCGTCAGCAGCCGCGGGAGACGGACCACGAGGTCTCTCGTCTGGGGGTGAGAGAACCCCCCGTTACTCGGGGATTTGGAAAACCAACAGCATGGCCAGAACCAGGCCAAAGAAGGCCAAGGGCTGGAACCAGGGAATCAGCGACTTCATGCAGTTCTGAGGCAAAGGCGAACACTTCAGGGACCACCTGGGTTTATTATTGTAAAATTATGCTTAATACGATCTTATTATCTCATTCCTACTCTGGGCAAACTGGCAGGCTACCGAATGTGACCTGCCCACACGGCAGAGTCTGGCAAACTCCCCGTGTCGTACCCAAGATGCCAAATACCAGTAACAAGGATGGGTCTCATTCTCCTGACCCTGAAAGAGCCTTGAATATGGCACTTTTTAAAATAATCTCAGGGCTAGGACGAAGGAGACGTTACTGGGGCCTGCTCGAGGCAATCGACGAACAACAGGATGGTCGTGGTCGTGATCGTGATGCTTAACACAGAGAGTGGTTTATATGCACAAACATGGCAGATGCTCACAGAGCTCCTCTTAGAAATAGGAGCTTTAACCGTTAGGAAAGAGGGCTGAGTGATACTATACTGCACACACAGGCAGGGCATCTCCCTTACATGCGGTGGAACCAGGTTTAATCCCCCAACACCCTCTATGGTCCCCCAAGACCGCCAGGAGTCATTCCTGAGCACTGCTAGGTGTGGCCCAAATCCAAAGACAAAAGAAAATGAAACAAAAATCCAGTTACGAAAGACGGCAGCTGTGGAAAATTTGCAAGTTCTCTTCTGTTACCTTCTTCACGCTAAGTTCAAGTTCTTTCTGGAAAAATCCCAATCTGTTGTCCAGTCTTTCCACTGAGAAACTCAGCAGGAAAGGTGCGTTTCGGACCATCTGTGTGATATCCACCTTGCTGAAGTTCTTTGACTGCAGATAAGCCACTCTAGGGAACCGAACAAAAACACACACAGACACGGTAAACTCTCATGCTACTTCCCAAAGTCACGGCTGATTTTAAAATGGACCCCCCCAGCCCCTGACACACACAGAAGGGTCAGGAAAAACATCCCATGATAATGACCCAAATGTGGTTAAAACAAAATAAGCACCCTGCCAAATCTCAAACCAGAAAACATCCTGAAATCCACTGGAAATTCTCATTTCAGTTTTCTGACTTAATTTATGACATGATTAAAAAAAAAAAAAGAAATACCAGGATTTTTTTTGTTAAAGACAGAAAAATCACACATTAAGGAACTACTAAAATTCAGAATTCTTGTATCAAAGTTCCTCAGAAATTGCTGAAACAAAGGCACTTATTTGAGCGCATACATTGAACACGCATTTTCGTGAGTAATCTGCAGCATCGTCTCTGATGATCTATTTTTGTTAAGTCAGAAATTTCCTGCTAATTACCGTTACCCAAATAAAGCAGAAGTACAGAAAGTCTGACAATCAAGTCACATGATTGGTGACTTTATTTTAGTATATACCTCTCATAGAGCACAGTTATTTTGTTTACTTTCTACCCCAAAATAATAAAGCAAAAATACACGAGTCAGGTAAAATGTCCACATCACAAGGATAGATACATGTTACTCAGAGCTGCTGTCTAGCCCTGAATCACGTAGGACAATCAGGACTGGCTCCTGGGTCCCCAACATCGCTCAGGAGGCAGAACCAACAGCAACAACAAAGAAAGAAAAACTATTTTAAAAATGCAAGATGGAAAAAAAAAATCCAATGAATCAAAGACAAAATACTTTCAGGGAAATTACTATACGATGTCAGGAAGAGCTAATTCTTCCTGTATGTAAAAGAAAACTTACCGCAAAAGAGAAGGCAGATTCAAAACTGACAAAGGCTACAAATGATTTATGGAAAAGACAAAATGGAGATAGAAATCTGGCAAGGGAGAAGAGGCTCCAAGCAGCATTTGCCAAAGAAGAACAAAACATACGCTGCATAAAGGAAAGGAAATACACGGGTTTATAGCAGTCTTTGTGAGGGTCGCCGGGAACGGGCTCGTCCAGTTCCATTACTGGAGTATAAACTGGAAATTCCTCTATTAAGTCATCAATAGCAAATTCCTCTCTGAAGTCATCAACGCAAACCCCAAGGCACCGAGCCTATGTACCAGTGTCACTCGGGGCTAACTGAGAAGACGCCACTAGCAAAGGGCTTGACGGGCAGAGCAGGAATGAACTATCCCAGAGTCAGAAAGAACAGGGCGGGGCTGGAGAGATAGCACAACGAGTAAGGTGTTTGCCTTGCACGCGGCCGACCCGGGTTCGACTCCCAGCATCCCATATGGTCCCCTGAGCACCGGCAGGAGTAACTCCTGAGTGCAGAGCCAGGAGGAACCCCTGTGCATTGCCAGGTGTGACCCAAAAAGCAAAAAAACAAAACAAAACAAAACATATAGAAAGAACAGGGCGCGCGGTAAAGGCCCTCCCTGGGGAGACAGCTGAGTGGCAGAGGCCAGCACGTGTGCATGGGAAATCATGTCCCTGACAATGACCCCAAGATTGGGAGGGCCCTGAGCAGAACAGGTGGGGTCTTCAGGAGCATCATCTGGGCAAGTCAGAGCGTGCTGGGGAAGGACAGAATGAGCCCTTTTAGGGTCTCCAGATGGCGAGGCAAACACGGATCAGGGAACCGTCATGACTTTCCCCTTGAAGGCGCCGGCCGGGCTCTGTGCAACACCGGTGCTGAGCGCAAGGCCCGTTTCCCGCGGACCTGCTGAAGGCTGAGCGTTCGTCACCTTCAGATCTGGCAACTTCAACAGCGGCTGAAGCGCTGGAACCGGGTGGGGCCTGACACCAATCATTTTGGGGGTTTGGTGAGACTCATCCTGAGGGCCTACCTGGTCTTGAGATTTTCAAGGTCTTCCGAGAAAATAGCGTAATTTTTGCTCAGGAACGGCCCCAGCTGATTATCCTCGATGCCCAAATCTTTCAGAAACAGGAGTAGCTGTTTAATGTCCTTTTCGAAATCCAGTCTCAGCAGGAGGTTGGCGGCGTCCGCATGCTTCTCTATCTTGGACAAATCCACGCCTAGAACGAGGGAAAAAAAAACAAAACGTTCAGAGACCCCGCTGGGCTCAGCCAGCCTGGGCTTCACGGAGAGCAGACAGGCGACTCCAGGGCTGGGATGGCCACGCACGCTTCTGAGAGCTTGAAAACTAAACTGGCTGCAGAAAGTAAAAAAATAAATACACAAAATGAGAATACAGCATTTCCTTCAAAGCCACGTGCAAAGGAAGGCAGGGCTTTGTGGGCTCTTCCCGCCCTGGACAGTCCCCTCGGCTATGGCCCTGTGCCCTTCTCTTAACTCAGGCTCAGGGACCCGCTGGAGGGAAAGATGCCCGTGGCCTCTGGCTGTCTCTGCAGTGGCTGCCTAACTGCTAATTCTGCAGGGCACGCCTCGACAAATGGTTACTTTATTTGACTTAAAAACTCACTTCTGGGGCTGGAGCGATAGCACAGCAGGTAGGGCGTTTGCCTTGCACACGGCCGACCCGGGTTCGATTCCCAGCATCCCATATGGTCCCCTGAGCACCGCCAGGAGTAACTCCTGAGTGCAGAGCCAGGAGGAACTCCTATGCATTGCCAGGTGTGACCCAAAAAGCAAAAAAAAAAAAAAAAAACCAAACAAACAAACAAAAAAAACCTCACTTCTGGGGCTGGAGGGATATTCCAGGGGGTAAAGCACTTCACTGGCACGGAACCACCCGGGTTCAATGCCTGGCACCCGGTGTGGGCCCTGGAGCACTGTGCCAGGAGTGAACCCTGAGCACTGCTGGGTGTGGGACAGAAAACCAAGATCATTTCCTTCAGATTCTTTCCCTGAAATATGTGTAGGGTCCCTGCGACGAAAGATTAAAATCCTTCCGCTGCTTTACTTCCTCTGTCATCTCCCCATGGTGGGTAAAATGCACTGTTCATTGAAATAAAGGTGACACTCACTCGCCAGTGGAGGAAATGCAGGAACGACGCCTTTGTCGGACACAGAATTTCACTTGAGCTGCACAGGGCTCTCCCAGCGTACAGCCAAAGCACCCTTAAGTACACATGCCGTGAGCGCAGGAGGGCCGGGTGACAGACCCGCAGACAGAGAGGGAGCCCAGAGGAAGCGGGAAAGTTGGGGTGGCAATGAGGTGACAGTGGCGGGGCTGGAGTGACAGCACAGTGGTAGGGCTTGTGCTCTGCACACGGGTGACCTGGGTTCGAATCCCAGCATCCCGTAAGGTCCCCCAAGCATTGCCAGGAGTAATTCCTGAGTGCATGGGCCTGGAGTAACCCCTGTGCATGACCGGGTGTGACCCCCCCCCCCAAAAAAAAAATAAGGTGACAGTGGAAACAGAAGGACTGAATAGAAGCCTGAGAGGGAAGAATCAGAGGAAGGGGCGGGGAGTTGGGGGCTGGGGGAGAAGAGAGAGAGAGACAGACAGAGAGTCAGAGGAAGACACATACCCAGAGTCAGAGGGAGAGACGCAGACAGAGAAAGAGAGGGAGAGACAGAGATAGAGAGAGTCAGAGGAACAGAAAGAGCCAAAGAGAGAGAATCAGAGAGGGAGGAAGAGACAGAGAGGGAGAGAGAGGGAGAGAGAGAGACACACACACACATAGACACACACAAACATAAGCACAGGCAGACACGTGCACAGATGCCCATGCATACATACACACGCACACAGGCACACCACTCTGCTGATGCCTGAGACGGAAGCACACAGCCACAGCCCCATAAGTGAAAACACAGACGGCAGCGTCGCGATCCCAAGGCTCTACAAGCTTGGGGCTGAGCGATAGCACAGTGGGTAGGGCGTTGGCCTTTCACGCACATGCCATGAGTTCGATTCCCAGCATCCCAAAGGGTCCCCTGAGCACCGCCAGGAGTGATTTCTCAGTGCAGCGTAAGGAGGAACCCCTCTGCATCTCCGGGCGTGACCCCAAAAGCAAAATAAATAAATAAATAAATACATAAATAAAGCAAGCTCTGGGGATAGGCTGCTGAGGCTAGAAGGAGGACGCCGGCTCACGGACGCACAGTCATTCATTTGAGACTTCAAACGTCGGGGCCAGAGACGGTTCAGCCGGCCACACCTTTGGCTGACGGTGCTGCATGGTTCCTCCCCGCACTGCTGGGTGTGCCCCAACAATCCCCCCCCCCGCCCCCCGCCCCAGCAAAACAAATTCAAAACGCTCACTTTAACAACCTGCCAAAGAAGCCAGAAGGGTGCTCACGTCTGTGTCAGACTCACCGAGCAGCACTAGCTGCCTCAGCGTCTCCGAATGATCCACATAATCTCGAAGGGTGAAGGAAGACGGCGGTGATGGGGGGTCTGCAACGATCCGAACGGCCTCCTCCTCAGACACAGGCTGCAGTGGAGACCTGGGCGGCAAATCATCGAGTTCTGGGAAGCCAGCCGTGTGGAAAGAGAGAGGGGCCATGAGTGCGCCAGCCCCAACTGAGAGCGGCTTCCCACCCAGCAGCAATCTCAGCTTCTGTCTTTGGTGTCTTTGGGGGCCTCGGGCTTGGTTCTGGGTTGAACGTCTAAGGAGCCCCGGTATTCTTTTCTGAAAAGCACCCAAGGTACCCAAATATTCTCTTCTGTTTGAGAAACGTCTAAGGGACACAAATGTTCTCTTCAGAGAAACATCTAAGGGACCCTCTCTTTTCTTCAGAGAAACGTCTAAGAGACCCGAAGTTCTTTTCAGAGGAATGTCTAAGAGACCCAATGTTCTCTCTTTTTTCTTTTATTAGTGAAACACCATGAGGTACAGTTGTAGACTTACAAGTTGTTGTGCTTGGGTTTCAGTTATGCAATGATCGAGTACCCATCCCACCAGCGGTGCCCACTCTCCACCCCCACCAATCCCAGTATCCCTCCCTCCCCCCCATCCCCCATCCCACCCTGCCTCTGTGTCAGGGCACTCCCTTTTGTTATATCTCTCCTATTGGGTGCTGTGGTCTGCAGAAGAGACATGACCCAATGTTCTCTTAAGAGAAACATCTCAGGGGCCCGAATGTTCTTCTCCATCTGAGGAACATCTCAGGAACGTGGATGTCCACTTCTGTCTGAGAAACATCGAAGGGATCCAAACTTCCTCTTCCGTCTGAGCAGTGGGGCCAAGGGCAGCTGCTGTGGGAGCAGGAACCTGCGTTTCTCCGTGGGAGGAATGTGTTGGCCAGTCCGGACTCCACAAACTCCTCCTCTCCATTTTCAGTCCACTTGTCAGAATGCTAAAGCTCCACTGACCGTTAAGTCCACTGAGATGTAAGACCGTTGGGCCCAAGTCCACTGTCCCTAGGTGTCTTTTTTTAAATCACGTATGGAAGATACTAGAAACTGTTACCTGCCCAAAGCTAAGGAATGGAAACCTGATATTTTCCACACATTCCCCTGCCCACAGCCAGCCCTTCCCAACCCCCTGCCCTGCACTCCCCAGCTTTCCATGTTCTCTCACTGGTGTGAAATATTTCTTGCATGGGAATATTTCAGGCATAGGAGAATGGCAGTGGTTACATCCTGTGCCACTCAGGAGCTTTTGCTAGTCAAACAGAAATCCCACTTGTTAATGGCGGTCACTGGTGAACACTGCGAACGCCTCCGTCAAAACATACAGAAGCATGTGCTCTCAAAAAGATCAATTTAGTTTATATAAAACCTCACCAACTTCCGCACATGCTTACACGTCTGTAACTCATGAGATAACAAACAGAGGAAAAGAACAGAAGTGGCACTGTTCTTTTTTTCATGCCTAGCACAAAGGTCACCCTGCCAGGGGCTAGCGGGGAGAATGCACCCGTGGTTCCAGTCCTGGAGCTCAGTTACCTTCCAGCGAGAGTGCAGAATCCAAGTCTGGCCTGGGGCATGCGAGGCTGCCCTGGCTCACAGGAGGCTGCCCAGTGCTCGGGACAGCGTGTGTCCCCTGCCCGCCAGAGTTGGCAGGGGGGATGCTTGTCCCGAAGGCGGAAGTCCTGGAAGGCCCAAGTCCCCTCCGAAGCTGGGCAGCGGTATCACACAGCAGTGGGGCTCGCGGTCGGAGGACGTATGTTGTGAGCTGTGCCGCGCCAATAAGGCGTCTCACGTTGGCTGGGTGGAGCCATCTGGGTATCTGCTGGGCAAACAAAGCCATCTTCCCTCAAGCGGCCTATGAAAGGAGAAATCGAAGCTTCAACAACGAGACGCACACGCTGTGTGGACGTGTCCGAGAGCACCCTCCCTGGGGCTGCAGCGACAGGACACCGGGGAGGGAGCTAGTCTGGCATGTGGTCGACCTGGGTTCGATCCCCGACAACCCACGTGGTCCCTCAGACAATGTGATTCCTGAGTACTTCCCAAGTGCAGAGCCAGGAGTAAGGCCGGAGCATCACTGGGTGTGGCCCCCCAATGGAAAAATGAAAAAAAAAAAAAAGCATCTTCCACAAAAGATGTCCTAAAAGGCCAACAGAAAGGCTGGCTTGGTTACAAACTAAACGACAGGTACTTTTTTTTTTTTGGCATTTTGGGTCAAACCTGGCGATGCACAGGGGTTACTCCTGGCTCTGCACTCAGGAGTTACTCCTGGCGGTGCTCAGGGGACCATATGGGATGCTGGGAATCGAACCCGGGTCGGCCGCGTGCAAGGCAAACGCCCTACCCGCTGTGCTATCTCTCCAGCCCCAAGACAGGTACTTCTTAACTAGAGGAATAAAGATACGGAGCCCAAGAGACAGCACAGGACAGAAGGAACTTGCCTTGCATGTGGCTGCATGGCCTGGACCTGGTTTGAGTCCGGGCACCACGGATGGTCCTCGGAGCAGAGCCAGGAGACAGCTGCTGGGCATGGCCATGCAGGGCTCCCAATCCACCCCCTCCCCCAACAAAAACGGGGAGGTTTCATAAATGAAAAAAGCTCAAAAGCAAAAACCACTGGTATGAGGGAAATGTTATCATAAAAATCTGTAAAGGCACCAAGGACAGCTCAGCCCGACGAATCTATTTTGTTCATTTAAAGGAAATTACGTGATGCCATTAGGTGTCCTTGAAATTGTTTGAAGGACAGTTACAAAGCAGACTGCTGATCAGAACAGCACTGAATTTTTCAAATGCTGCTTCTGCAGATACATTCGTCACAAAGTAAAAAGCACTGTCATCCGGGAATCATCAAAGCATTATCCCTGCTACAGAGTCAGTGGATTCTTGCTCCATCCTCAGAATTGAGCACTTGATGATTCCATGGATAAGGCCGGCCCTCAAGACCAGCGTTAGTCAAATTCTGTCTCTCTGGAGAAAAAAAAGAGGAAGAAGCAAAGTCTTCACAACAGAAAAGGTCAAAACTCACAAGCAAACGAAGAGGTAGAAATAAAGAAGCAATCAGCAACAAATACAAGCATATCCTAAGTAGAAAAGTAGGTTTAAAATAAGATCTCTCTCGGAAACGGTTGTTGCTCCTTTAAATTTCAGGAATAAAAAGGAACTTATTTAGCCAGCTTAACTAGAAAGGCAAATTAGGGGCATGCAGTTTTACGAAAATTTAAAGCCAATCCGTATAAAACCTAGCAAGGCAAATGGAAAAGCACTCAACCGATATTAGAACGCCAGACATAAACGAGCCCCGCTGAATTAACTGTCACACACAACTTTTTGCTTTTTCTCCCTGAGTGGTGGAATTCAGCTGGTTTTATGCTCTGAATTCGATGAAAACACTCGTGGGTCTAACCAAGTAGATGTGGCGGTCATTGAGAGAAGCCAGGTCTGTCATTCTGAAATGATTTTTTTTTTGTTCTGGTTTTGGGGCCACACCTGGTGTTGAGGGAATCACTCCTGGTGGGGCTCAGGGAATCATAAATGATCCCCAAGATCAAACCCCCACCTGCGTCCCATGCAAGGCCAGCACCCTACCCACTGGACTATCTCTGCAACCCTCATTCTGAAATGGTTTTGGAAATAAAGGATGCGAAGAGTCTCTAGGAACCTGCTATTTTTGTTAAATTCGGGTCGGAAAGGGGCTTCCACCTTTGTCGCTCCCCCTCCGACCTGAAATACTCCTTTTCTGCAGAGGAAGTGTTCCAGTGGGGCCAGGCCTTCCGCTCGGGCTCCTTTGCATCGGATGGAAAGAGCTGCTTTGAAATCCCAACTGGGGTGGGGCGGGGCATGTGGCAGAGAAAAGCTGGAAAATTCGTCTTGGGTTTCTTTTTCTTTCTTTTTGGGTCACACCTGGAAATGCACAGGGGTTCCTCCTGGCTCTGGCTTGAGTGCTTGGGGGACCCTGTGGGATGCTGGGAATCGAACCTGGGTCCGCTGCTGGCTAGGCCAACCACCTACCCGCTGTGCTATAGCTCCAGCCCCTGGAAGATTCGTTTTAAGATGAAAAAATCTGATGATATATATTGGAATCAATGTTAGATGCGATTCGAGATGCCTTAAAATGTCTTGATGGTGTGAACATTTCTTGGGTGAAAAGGGTTGCGAGGGGCCAGAGCGACAGGACGGCGGGGAGGCCTGTGCCTTAGGTGGCCACGGCATCATCCCGGGCATCATCCCGGGCAACATCCCGGGCATCATCCCGGGCAACATCCCGGGCATCATCCCGGGCATCATCCCCCAGGGTCCCGGGGAGGAGTCCCTGGGGCGCGGAGCCGGGGAAGCCTGAGCATCGCCGGGGTGGCCCAAAACACAAAAGCGGCCACAAAAGGGCTTTACTGGTGGACAAAGTCCAGGAGCCCCAGAAGCCGGCTCCGAGTCTCCCTGTCCACGAGGCCCCCTGGGGTCGCGGCCTTGACCTCTGCCGCCGTGGCCCACCCCCCGCGCCGGGGGCCCCGCTGGGGGCCGGGCTGCACGCGCGCCTGCCCAGTCCGCTCTCGGGCTCCGGCCCTGCCCGTCTGTCCACGCGGAAGCCACCGTCCGGGCAGCCCCCGAGGCCCCGCGCCCGGCCGGCCCCGTTACCTAAACCGCCTCGTCCGCTGGCCTCGCCCCGGCCCGGCCCGGCCCGGCGCGAAACGGGATCCGCGTGTGCTCGGCCGCCCCCGGCCTCCCGGGCCCGCGTGGACCAGGCCGAGGCCCCGCCCCGCGACCTCGGCCCCCCCCACGCTGGGCTCCGCCTCCCCGGAGGCCCCGCCCACGCCGCCAGGGAGGCCGCGCCTCCCGCCCGGGCCCGCCCCGCGCTCGCCGCCGAGGCCACGCCCACCACCTCCCGAGGCCCCGCCCCGCGCCGCCGGCGTGGCCCCGCCCACCCGAGGCCCCGTTCTGCTCCCCGAAGCCCTGCCCGGACGAAGCCCCGTCCGCCACGAGGCCCCGCCCACCACCTCCCGAGGCCCCGCCCCGCGCCCGCCGCCGAGGCCCCGTCCCGCTCCCCGAGGCCCCGCCCGGGCGGAGCCCCGCCCACAACCACCGCGAGGCCCCGCCCACCACCACCTCCCGAGGCCCCGCCCCGCGCCCTCCGCCGAGGCCCCGCCCATCCCGAGGCCTGGCCCCGCGCCCGCCGCCGAGGCCCGTCCCGCTCCCCGAGGCCCGGCCCGGACAAAGCCACGCCCACCAGCACGAGGCCCCGCCCACCGCCTGCCGAGGCCCCGCCCCGCGCCTCCGCCGCGGCCCCGCCCCGCTCCCCGAGGCCCCGCCCGGACGAAGCCCCGCCCGCCACCAAGCCTCGGCCCCGCCCCGCGCCCGCCGCCGCGCGGCCCCGCCCCCGCCTGCGAGGCCCCGCCCCGCGCGGCCTGCCCGCCGCCCTGCCTCGCCCCGCGCCGGAGCCGCCCGCCGCCGCCGCCGCCGCCGCCGCGGCCCGTGCCCGCCGCGGGGTCCCAGGCTGCGGGGCCGGGGCGCGGGCATGGCGGCCTGCGTGGGCAGCCGGACGCTGAGCAAGGACGACGTGAACTACCGCGCGCATTTCCGCATGATCAACGAGCAGCAGGTGGAGGACATCACCATCGACTTCTTCTACCGGCCGCACACCATCACGCTGCTCAGCTTCACCACCGTCAGCCTCATGTACTTCGCCTTCACCAGGTGCCGCCGGGCGCGGGCCGGGGGCGGCGGGGCCGGGGCGGCGGGCGGGGGGCGGGCGGGCGGCCCGGGCACGCGCGCCCCGACGGACACGCGCGCGCGCGGACACATGCGCGCAGACACGCGCGCGCACGGGGACACGCGCGCTCGGGCACACAGGCACAGGCACACAGACACACGTGCACACACACACGCACACACACCCAGCCAGGTACACACACACACACATGCACACAGGCACACAGACACACGTGCACATACACACGCACGCACACCCAGCCAGGTACACACACACACATGCACACAGACACATGCACGCCCACACACCCAGCCAGGTACACAGGCACAGGCACACAGACACAAGCACACACAGAGACACACATACACCCAGCCAGGCACACACACACATGCACACAGGCACACAAACACACGTGCGCAGACGACACACACCCAGCCAGGCACACACACACATGCACAGACACACAGACACACACACACCCAGCCAGGCACACCCACACATGCACACAGACACATGCACACAGACACAAGCACACACAGAGACACACACACACCCAGCCAGGCACACACACACATGCACACAGACACAGACACACAGACACACATGCACAGACGACACACACGCACAGGCACACACGCTCACCCAGACACACATGTGCACACATGCCCGCTGCCCACGCACAGCTTCCCCAGGCGGGGGTCTGCGGGCAGGCAGGGGCCCCATTTCCTTCCCTTGCTGCAGCTCCTCAGGCCTGGCCCCCACCCCCACTCTAGTCCCCAGGGCCCCCCCAGCCGGTCTTCCTGCCAGCCCCCCCACCCCCGCTCCCTTTCTGCCGCGCCAGTGTCACTCTCCGCAGCACATCCTGACCGGGGGTCCTCTGCAGCGCCCAGTGCCCTCTGCCCAGCAGCGGTCTCTACTCCCTCGATGGGCCCGGGAGCCACAGAGACTGCCCGAGGGCCCCACTAACCCTTCCCCAACCCGCAGTCCTGAGAGCAAAAGGGGACCCCCCCCCCCCCCACACACACACACACAAACACACAGAGTTCCAATAGGCCCAGCACAGCCCCCAGCCACACGCCCTCCATGGAGCCATCACGGGCCCAGCCACACGCCCTCCATGGAGCCCGCATGGGCCCAGCCACACGGCCTCCATGGAGCCATCACGGGCCCGGCCACACGCCCTCCATGGAGCCCGCATGGGCCCAGCCACACAGCCTCCACGGAGCCATCACGGGCCCGGCCTCACGGCCTCCATTCATTCCTTGGCTCACTTGCGTCTGGCCAGCACAGCTGCGGGCTGACCCCAGGTTGCCACAGCTGTGTATAGGGGAGCACTCCCTTCCTCCACGGGTCGCCTGGTTCGTGTGGCATCTGCCTGACGCGGGCCCCGAGTATCTGCACACGCAGGCTGGGCAGACAGCGGGTCCCCACACCCACACCATCAGGCCTCAGAGATGCGACTTCAGGGCCAGGCCACAGTGTCCTATAAGGGCACATACCCAGCAGGCGCACAGCTTGGCGGTCCTGCCACCACGTAGGGCCTGCCCAGCCAGCTCCGCGTCCCCAGACCTGGGCACGTGTGGCTGGGGCCCTGCTGGGCCTATTGGAAATGTGTGTGTGTGTGTGTGTGTGTGTGCGCGTGCGTGTGGATATGTGTGGCGGGGGTGGGAGACCTTTCCGCTCTCAGGGCTGCTGAATGGGGAAGGGTTAGGGGGTCCTCGGGAGGGGATGGGAGTACAGTGCCACTGTCCCTCCAGACCACCACTTGGGAGGCCACCCCGTCCCCTGCCCCTGAGGAAAGAACTAAGAGAACTTTCCAGAGAGTGCTGATGCCCCGGGACACCCAGAGTGTGTGTGTGGGTGGGGGGCAGTCCAGGAAGCCAGGCTTAAGCATCAACTCTCCCATCCAGAAGCACAACGACAAGGCCTCCAGCCCCTCATCGCCCCCAGCTTGGGGGGATCCTTCTGTCTTGCCCCAGCTCTGTCCTTCCCCTTTCCCTGAGCCGCGGGGCCGTGTCTGCAGAGCGGGTCCACATGAGCTTCTGCTCTGGCCTGGAGGTGGACGTACCCAGCGGGAAGGCGTGGCCGGCAGCCCTCCGTTCTTGTCCAGGTCGGCTTCCATGGGCTGAGGGTTCAGACCCTGGGCTCGGTCAGGGCCTGTGGGGCCCGCATGGGACAGAGCACGTGGCAGCCCTCCCTTGTGCTGGCATGGCCCGGTCCCTTCCTTGGTTATCACTTGGTTTCCCGACTTTCACGAGCTGCCCAGTGCCCTCTGACCGCCTGCTGGCTCCGTTCTGCCAACATCCATTTGAGTCTTGGTCATTACTTGGGGGCTGGGGCTTCGCTGCAGTGCTCGGGAACTCTGGTGGCCCCGCGGTGAGGGCTGGAGGGCTGGAGGGCCCTGCCCCAGCTTGGCCCTGAATTGCCTAGGGGGACTATGGCCGTGTTCTGGGGGACCAAGGGGTGCCAGAGACCCACCCCTGGTTGGGGGCCTGCCAGACTGTCCCTCCATTGCTGTGCTCTGTCCCCCACTCCGGAGGGTTCTTTCATGTTCTTCAGTCGGCCTGAATTCACCCCCAAAGCATATGTAGTGCTTCCCCCTCAGGGCAGAGGGGGACCCTCGGCTTTGGTCATTTCTGCCCCCCCGGCATCTGACCAGGTCAAGCTTTGGCGGGAGCGTCGTGTGGTCCTGCCCTTCACGCCCCATTGCCTTGCACGTTCTTTCTTCATCATCCCAACTGAGTTTGCCTTGTCAGGGCCCCGTGGCCACCGCATTTTCCTCTCTGTTTTTCAGTCTGCACGTAAGATGAGAATACTGGGAAATAAATACCCCCTCTGGGGCTGGAGCGACAGCACAGCGGGGAGGGCGTTTGCCTTGCACGCGGCCGACCCGGGTTCCATTCCCAGCATCCCATAGGGTCCCCTGAGCCCTGCCAGGAGTAATTTCTGAGTGCAAAAGCCAGGAGGAACCCCTGAGCATCACCAGGTATAGTCCAAAAAGGCATAAATAAATAAATAACCCCTGGGTGGGTGTGACGTGCTACTGGAGTTCTTCGGTTTTGCTCGTTTGGGGGCCACAGCCCGCAGTGCTCTGGGCTGACTCCTCGCGAGGCTTGAGGGTCCCTCTGGGGTGCTGGGAATCAATCCTGGGTGGGCCGTGGGCAGGGCCAGCACTGTAATCCCCATAAGCTCTCTCCAGCCCCAAGTTCATGTTCTAAGGGCGACGAGGGCTCAGGCCTGCCCCGTTTCTGCTCTCCACCCTGAATCTGAGCGCATCTTTGGGAGGTCAGTGAGGAAGGATCATCTTAGGGCGGCTTTTGCTTTTCCTGAGTCAGCAGGTTGGTGACCAGTGGCCTGCGGTGTTGGGGGTCCCGCGGCGGTCATGGGGGCCTCTGAGGCCACTCCTGGCAGGGCTATCCCCAGACAAACTCAGGGAAACGTGTGGTGCTGGTCACACACTAGGCAAGTAAGTGCCTTTCATGGTGTTTTACTTGAAATTATGAGCAGTAGCTGCAGGTCCAACCTTTTTTTTTTCTTTTTTTGCTTTTTGGGTCACCCCCGGCGATGCACAGGGGTTACTCCTGGCTCTGGACTCAGGAATCACCCCTGGCGGTGCTCGGGAGACCTTATGGGATGCCGTGGATGTACCCGGGTCTGCTGTCTACAAGGCCTGCGGTATTCAGGCCTTTGGTCTTTGATAGTGGCCGCCCTTTCAGAAGAGAGCTCTCGGGGCTGGAGCGATAGCACAGCGGGTAGGGCATTTACCTTGCACACGGCCGACCCGGGTTCAATTCCCAGCATCCCATAGGGTCCCCTGAGCACCGCCAGGAGTAATGCCTGAGTCCATGAGCCTGGAGTAACCCCTGTGCATCGCCGGTTGTGACCCAAAAAGCCAAAAAAAAAAAAAGAGAGAGAGAGCTCTCTTCCTCTTTTCTTTATGCAGAAAGGGACCGTTCTGTGGAATTTCCCTTCTTACCGGGCAGCCTTGAGATGTGAAGTGAGCAGATCACCCAGAGGAACTCAAGCTAGCATGAGCCTTCGACTATAACCTGCTGCTCCCCCCTCCCCCAGGTTGATAATAAGCCCCACCCCCTATAAAGCCCCAGGCACCATTAGTACATTTATGTTACTCCAGAGCACTGTAGCACTCTCCTCCCCTTGTTCATTGATTCACTCGAGCGGGCACCAGTAACGTCTCCATTGTGAGACGACTGTTTTTGGCATCTCGAATACGCCACGGGGAGCTTGCGGGGCTCTCCGAGAAGGGCGGAGGAATCGAACCCGGGTTGGCCCCGTGCAAGGTAAACGCCCAACTGCAATGTGCCATCTGCTCCAGCCCAGGTTACCTTTTTTTTTTTTCTTTTTGGGTCATATACAGTGATGCACAGAGGTTACTCCTGTCTCATGCCCTCAGGAAATACTCCTGGCTGTGCTCAGGGGACCCTATGGGACGCTGGGAATCGAACCTGGGTTGGCCGCACGCCTACCTGCGGTGCTGTTGCTCCCGCCCCTGGGTTACCTTTTTTGTGGGTGGGGGTGGGGGGTGCCAACCCCCAGCCACGCTCAGAGCTTCCTCCTGGCCCTGTGTTCAGGGATCACTCTTGGAGGGCCCAGGGGACGGTTTGTGGTGCCCGGGACCCAACCCTATTCTGCCGCATGCCAGGCCAGCGCCCTCCCGCTGCCCTATCTCCTCCTCGGCCCCTAACAGGTCACACCGGCTGTTGCTCCTTGCACTGGGCGCTTTATCACAGGGTGGGGCAGCGCAGACGCCAGCTTCCTGTTTGCTAACAGACTTTTTGCCATGGCAACAGGTCTGTGCAGTCCCTTCAGCGAAACTTTTCTTAGCGGTCCCCCAGCCTGTCTTTCCCAGAGCCTGGGAGAGAGTATGTGGAGGGGGCGCCGGTGCTAGTAATCCGTTGGGTGGGACCCAAGACTGGTTTGGATTTGCCTGTGGTGCTGCTGTGTTCCTGTGTATCGCCCTTGAGATCTGCTCGCCCTTATCATGCAAATAAACCCGGGCTTGGCCCAAGCTTGCCCTCCTGGATCTGCTCCTTGGGCCACCTTTGAGAAAGTGTGTGTGTGTGTGTGTGTGTGTGTGTGTGTGTGTGTGTGTGTGTGTGTGTGATTTCAAAGGCTTTGCCCTACATTCAGTGGAAAGTGTGTGTTTGACCACCTTTGAGAAGTGTGTGTGTGTTTGTGTGTGTGTCTGTCTGTGTGATTTCAAAGTGTGTGTGTGTGTGTCTGTGTGTGGCCACCTTTGAGAAGTGTGTGTGTGATTTCAAAGGCTTTGCCCTACATTCAGTGAAAAGTGTGTGTGTTTGACCACCTTTGAGAAGTAAGTGTGTGTGTGTGTGTCTGTCTGTCTGTGTGATTTCAAAGTGTGTGTGTGTGTGTGTGTGTATGTGGCCGCCTTTGAGAAGTGTGTGTGTGTGTGTGTGTGTGTGTGTGATTTCAAAGGCCTTGCCCTATATTCAGTGGAAAGTGTGTGTGTTTGACCAGCTTTGAGAAGTGTGTGTGTGTGTCTGTCTGTTTGTCTGTGTGATTTTAAAGTGTGTGTGTGTGTGTGTGTGTGTGACCATCTTTGAGAAGTGTGTGTGTGTGTCTGTGTGATTTCAAAGGCTTTGCCCTACATTCATTGGAAAGTGTGTGTGTTTGACCACCTTTGAGAAGTGTGTGTGTCTGTGTCTGTGTGTCTGTGTCTGTGTGTCTGTGTGGTTTCAAGGTGTGCCCAGGCCAAGCTCGGGGCGGAAGTCCTTACCAAAGGGGCCCTCTTTCACCTTCAGCAACAGCTGCAGTGGGATTCTGCCTTTGTTAAATGACTGCTCTTCCTTTAAACCCCAAGCGCCTGGGGAGGGCTGGAGCTTAGCCCTCTGTGCTCTGTGTCCGGGGTCCCTGGGCTCAACCTCCAGTACTGCCAGGTGTGGCCTAAGCAGAGACAAGGTGTGGGTTGGTGGGTTGGTGGGGCGCATCCCGAGAGGCCTCTGGTGGCCCTGAGCTGCGGGCACTTGGACCTGGCGACAGAGGGTCAGGTGGAAGTGGACCCATCAGATGCCGTGTGGGCCCCTGGCCCTTCGCCCTGCCGGACCCGAAACTGAGACCCAGTAACTGTCCCCCCTCCCGGGCCCTTTGCCTCTGGCACCTGGGAGGCCCTGGGTTCGAGCCCTCGCCTACTGAGAGGAGAGAGAGGGAGCAGATGGGGGGGGGGTTGTCCCAGGGGAAGAACTCTGCCCTCTGGGGTGCCGCTGCTCCCGGCTGCACTGGGACAGTTGCAGAGCTGCCTGGGCCAGGTCTGGGCCCCGCAGGGGTGGGCAGAGTGCCCACTGGCTGAGGCCTGAGATGGGGCCCCTGAATTCCCGCCATCCTGTAAATGAAGGAGAGCAATTTGCAGAGGTGGGGGGCGGAGTCTGTAGGAAAGAAGGAGGTGTGTGTGTGTGGGGGGGCGGCTTTTGTCTTAAGACTTACCATCCTTTTTTTTAAAAAAACTTTGGTTTGGGGTCAACCCCCGTGGCTTGCCTGGGCTTGGCCTGTGCGCCTGAGGCCACGTTCGACCCTGCTCTGGGCTCCCGGGCTATCAGTGCCTGCCACATTCCTTCCCTCCTACCTGGGTTCCTTCTTCCCTCTGCATTTCATCAGGCTCGCCTGTTTGCTCTGGGCCTGTTTGCTCTGGGGTCTCGGGTCACTCCTGTTGGTGCCTAGAGGCTGTTCTGGCTCTAAACTCTGGAGTGACCCCTGGCCGGGTCCCCTTGGGGGACCTCGTGTGGTGCCTTGGATCAAACTGGGGTCAGCTGCAGGCAAGGCAAGTACCTTACCTCCAGTGCTGTCTCTCTGGCCCCAGTATACAGTGCGTACGTGCGTGTGTGTGTGTGTGTGTGTGTGTGTGTGTCTGTGTGCGCGCATGCGTGTGTGACCCACACCCAGCAGAGCTGCCTGCTTTCTCTTGGCTCTGTGCTCAGGATGACACCTAGTGGGCACCAGGACTGTCCTCTTGCAAGGCGTCCACCCTGCTCTACGCTCCCCATCATGATGTGTTTTTTATCGGAAGCCGTTTCCGTCAGCTGACGCCGCGTCCTCCGTGTGCCCTGTCTTCCCAGTGACGTTGCCCCAGACTCCGGGGCTCTTCTCTCCGCCCGCGTTCCAGAGTGTCGCCGTGTTGACGGGCCTTTCGGCGAGCGGGTGATGTCACATAGGCCACGGCTGGTTTGGTGTGGTTTCGAGCGCTGGTTCCCGGGGCCGGGTTTCTGGAAATCTCGGATTCAGGCTGCGAGAAAGGAAGGGCCCCTCGCTGTGGCCCCTCGCCGTGGCCCCTCAAGGTCCACACTGCCTCCAGGCCTGCCTGAGATGCTCCTTCCTCTGGGAGCCTCGGAGGCCCATCCCCCGCCTCCGGAGCCCACCCCTCTCCCCTCCCAGCTCCACACCTCACTTTGTCCCGCCACCCTCCAGCTGCTGTGCCTGTGACCAGCCCTGTCCTGGGGACAGGGTGCTGGGACACCGTCCTTTGGGGGCAGCAGCACACAGTGCGTGTTAGGGGGCCACGTTGCCAAGAGTGAAAGGGGGCTGGGGTTTGAGCCGTGCCCCAGAGACAGCGAAGTCATCGCCGCCGCCACCACCCCTCCCCTGACCCCCCCTCGCCTCGGGATGGTGGGCAGACCTGGGTGGGGGCGTCTGAGCTGCCAGTGGGTGCTGCCATTCTGGGCACAGCCGCATGAGCACCGACATCCTGGGTTTGGCCTGGGCCCCCAGGAAGTCCTTTAAGGCTCACTCAAGCATCACTTGGCTACGGCGCCACGCCCCCGTGATACGCACCAGTTCCCTGGCCTTGTTTGGGGCCACACCTTTGCCTGCTCGGGGCCACATGGGTGACGCCGGGTTCAACTGGGTCCCAGCACCCCGGCGGCCCAGCTGTCTCCCCACCCCTCCCTGCGGCTCTCGGGTGCCCATCACTCGGCATCAGAGGGTCTGCCCTTGGCCGCCAGCCTGCCCTTGCCCCTCCGGGCTTCTCTTCTTGGCTGGTTTTCTTGGCCTGTTCTCGTTCTTTCGGTGCATTGGTGGGACCGTCCCCTCGAGCCCAGGTGCAGGGGCGTCCCTCCGAGCAAGGCTTTCCCTGCCACTCAGTCACACCGCTGGGTCCGTCTGCCCGTTCCTTGTCTCCGCTCTCCCCGGGCTCCGGGCTCCGTTCCACCCTGCCCTTCGTTCCACCCTCCCCTCGGGAGGCGTCGCCGCGTCTGGAATCTGCCCCTTTCTCAGCCTCTGTGCGTTTACTCGGCACCTCCCAGGCGGCGGCGACTTGTGGCATTTGTCTGGTCAGTGGGATCCGCGCAGTTGCTGCCCAGGATGCTGAGGCCTGGTGCCGCCTGGGGCAGGGCTCGCTGGGAAGGAAACATCCCCAGTGGTGGTGGCCCCCGGCCCCTGGTGGCAGAGGCTCCCTCGAGCCTGTCGCACGTCTGGAAACGGTCACATGCAGAAGTGATGCCTCCGTTTGTGTTTTGTTTTTGCTTTTTGTGTGTGTGTTGCTGGGGGGGGGGGGGGGGGGGGCGTGTGTTACTCCCAGCATTGCACAGGGATTGCTCCTGGCGGTGCTCGGGGGACCATATGGGATGCCGGGAATCGAACCCGGGTTGGCCGCGTGCAAGGCAAACGCCCTCCCCGCTGTGCTGTCACTTCAGTCCCAAGTGAGGCCTTCTGAGTGGACGTGTTGATGGAGAGTTTTATCGATTCGCCTATTCCTGGCTTTGGGGCTACACTCGGCGGTGCTCAGGGTTTACTCTGCACTCAGGACCACGCCTCGTGAGCGTGGGGGACCCTATGGGATGCCGGGGATAGAACCAGGTCGGGCCTGTCCAGGGCACACACCCTCCCCGCTGTCCTAGGGCTCCAGCCCCCTGACGGCCGTTTTTAAGCAGCAGACTGACCCTGACCCTTCAGTTATTCTGGGATCGTCCGTTACTGATCCGGCAGCTCTCGGCCTGTTTTAACCGACATTTAGGATCCTAACAAATTCTAATTTACAATTTAGAATGGCAAATTTATTCTAAATGAATCTGGTCAAAATTAAAAATTCTTTTTTTTTTTTGCAAACTTGGTTTCCTTCTAAACTTTTTTTTTTTTTAATTTAAATCCTTGGCTTTTTGCTTCAGCAGGGTTTACCAGATGCTTTGGGGGGGTAGCACTCCCGCTAGGGACCGCTAGAGCTGGTACGACCCGGTGGGACTCTGGGTCCTGTGCCCGCCGGGAGTGGGCTGCAGAGTTCCGGGTATCTCGGCCCCTCTCCTGTCTGGGGGGAGCGGCTTCTCTCCTGTGCTCCGGCCCCCCAGTCCCCGCCAGCCGCCTCCTCCCCCCTCCGGAGCCGGCACCTGTTCCTGCTCTCTGCACCCTGCGTCTCGTCTCGGAACGGAAACGCTGCATTTCCCGCTCCCGGCCTCCCAGGTCATTAATAATTCAGAACATCTTCGTCTTGGATTTCGCTCTCTGGGCACCGCCTAAGCCCCAAGTATGTCACTGAGGCTGTCCTCCCCCACTCCCGTCCCCGCGGAAACTTCCCAAACCCAGTTCTTCCCTGGAGAAGAACTGTCACGGAGTAACGGTTCACGTTACGGAGACGTTCGTGGGGCAGAGCTCACAGGTTGGGTACAAAAAGCGTTTTGTCCTCTGGAGGACTCGGCCGGTCTCAGGAGGCCCGGCCTGTGGCAGCCCTGGGTGAAGGCCGGCCTCGGGGACTTTGCTCTCCCTGGGGAGGCAGGTACCCCAGACACCCGCAGGGGGACAGTGACAGGTCAGACACAGCCAGCCCCGGCCGCCCGCATTGCCTCCGTTTCCAGTTCTGCTTCTGGTTTGATGAAAATCTTCCACCTTTTTTTTTGTTTTCTCTCGATTTTGCTCTTCTGTTTGTTCTTTTGGTGAGGGGAGGGCACCTGGAAGTGCTTGGTTGGGGGCGTTCGGGGGACCCCGCGGGGCCAGATCTGGAACCACAGCGTGTGCACGCGCCCTTTCACCCTGGGCCCTCTTCAGTCACTCTGTTTGTTTTTGGGTTTGGGTGGGGGCGGGCGCACCCGCAGGGTTCAGGGCTTGCTCCTGGCTCTGTGCTCAGGGGTCACCGCTGGGCATCAGAGCCGGGTCACCTCCGCGCGAGGCTGCGCCGTCCCTTCGGCCCCCGTTCGCTCTGTCTGAGGGCCCAGGGCATTTCTCCGGTGTAGACCTTCACGTCCAACGCGAGCGCGTGTGTGAGTCACCTTCCCACGCCGGAGGGACAGGCCCGCCCGTGGCCACAGCTGCGTCCCTGCGTCCGGCTTCTCGGGCCACCTCGCACACTTTCCCCACGAGAAAATAACCTCCGGGAAAAACGCTGAAAAGCGGAATCAGGCTCTTCGGGGCAAGTTTCAAAGCTCGGGGGGAAAAAGTTTTTAAGACTATGGGCTGGAACGGAGAGGGAGCTTGCCCTGACGCAGCCGGCCTGGGTTCGAGCCCCAGCAGCATGGGATGCCGGCTGGGGCTGCCAGGCGGGCTCTGTTTAATGACTGTGCCGCAAGGGCCGCCAGAGGTCGTCCATAGCCCGTGCCCCTCCCCCCTCATCATTCCTCCCCCTCCCCCGTTTCTTCACCCTCCTCCCTCCCCTCCTCCCTCCTCTTCCTTGTCTTCTTTGCTCTCCTCCTCTCCCTCCTCCTCGATCTTCTTCCCTCTCTCCCTTCCCTCCTCCTCATCTTCTTCCCCCTCCTCCCCTCCCTCCTTCCTATCTTCATCCCCCTCCCCCCTTCCCTCCTCCCCATGTTCTTCTCTCTCCTCCCCTCCCTCCTCCTCCTTATCGTCTTCCCCCTCCTCCCCTCCCTCCTACTCCTCCCCATCTTCTTCCCTCTTCCTCCCCTCCCTCCTCCCCCTCCTCTTTCCCTCCTCCCCCCCCCCCCGCCTGTCCCCCTCCCCGCTCTGAAACTCCTCGTTTCTCCTTCTGGCCGCAGGGATGACTCGGTCCCGGAGGACAACATCTGGAGGGGCATCCTGTCGGTGGGCTTCTTCTTCCTCATCATCAGCGTCTTGGCGTTCCCCAACGGTGAGTGGGGCCCCGAGCGGCCGCTCGTCTTCTCCACGGGAAAGGAGGAGGTAGGGTCAGAACAGAGGCTGCCGGCACAGCGGGGAGGGGTCTGGCCTTGCACCTGGCCGACCCGGGTTCGATCCCCAGCATCCCATGCCGTCCCCGAGCCCCGCCAGGAGTCAGCCCTGAGCATCGCTGGGTGTGGCCCCCCCCAAGCCAGCCAAAAACCGAAGCACAGACGTGCACTTTGCGGTGCCGGGGTGGGGGGTGGGAGACGAGGCCCTCAGCGGGAAGGCCGGCCACCCCCTTCCCCGCTGCCCCTCGGGGTTCCCGCTCTCCGTCGGGTGCTTGGGTTTCTCCCTGGGAGCAGGAGGGTCGCAGGCGAGTCCGGGGAGACGCTGGGTCACTGGCTTAGGGTCCCCCCACCCCCTGCGAAGGGGCGCCCCTCGCACTCCCCTGGGGTTCCCGAAACCTCTCCCCTCCCGGCTGCTGTTCTAGAAAGCGCCATGGCTCATAGGGTGGAGGTCCGGGTCTCCGCGGGTGAGGGGGAGCCGTTACTCCGGGGAACTCGCCCTCCCCGGACCATTCCGTGAGGCAGGAGCTCAGGTGCTCAGGGCTGGCTGCTGGCGGGGCGCAGGGGCTCGAACCCGGGCCGGCCATGTGCAAGGCGAGAGCCCTCCCAGCCTTGCTAGGTCCAGCCCCCGGTCAGGATGGCTCGGGAGGGCCGAGGCGTGTCGGGCCGGTGCTTCTCCTGCAGACGGTTTCCGCGTGGGACGTTGTGTCCCAGGCACCGTCCCCGACCTCACAGTCCAGCATGGCTGCTTCTTGCTTTCCCCTGATTCTCTGCCTGTTCCTAAAGCTGGCGGGCAGGGCCAGGCGGCTCAGGGGCCACGGTCCTGGGGCAGCATCTTCAGGCCCACCCACACAGGAGCAGGAGCGGGAGGGCCCCCGGGACCCTCGCTCGCGGACGGCGGTTCCAGAATGTTCTCTTTGGGCCATGCAGTGCCTAACTGTGGAATGGGCCTGGCCCTGGGCACTGCCCCCCAGGCAGGGGCTCTCGGCCGTTTCCAGGCGGTGTCCAGGCCAGGGGGGAAATGTTTGCTCCCCAGAGGGTCCTCACGGGGCGGTCAGGCCAGGACATCAAGGAGGCTGCCCCGAGGGTTCTGGGGCCTGGGCGCGGGCCTGGCCTGTGGACTGTGAGCAGCCCTGTGTGGGGGACCCTCCACGTCTTTTCCTGGTCTGGAGCTGGGCTGCAGGACACGGGACGGGAAGTGGTCACGCTCCACGGAGACGGCCCACGTGAGTCCGTGCCTGGCCACGGCAGGGGGTGAGGGAGGAGCGGCAGGGCCGAGACCCCAGCCCAGAGCTGTCACGACCCTTCCTGGACACCCCCAGCCTCTGCCGGCCTGGCCGGGCAGTGGATGGGCCCCCCGCCCCCCAAGTTTCAGGACGGAGCTCTCCCTGCCCTCCGTGTCCTGCTGCTTCTGACTCTGCTGGGGACAGGCCATGGGGCCTCTGCTCTGCTCAGCCCCACCCACCCCACCCCACCCCCCCCAGCCTTATCTGTGTCCCCAGGCCCAGCTCGCCCACAGCCCTGGGAGGAACTTCCCTCTTTGTGGGAGGACAGCGCGCGCGGTGACCCAGAGCGGAGCCCCAAATCCAGGCGGCACTCACTACCTCCCAGGGACACTGTCCCCCTAGTCTGGAGTCCCCCGGGGTGGGGGGGAGTGAGCCCCCCTACCAGGGGCCTCTGAGTCTCTGTGTCTGTCCTGTCCGTCCTTCCTCTCGCTTATCCTGTCTCCTGGAGGTTGGGGGGTGGGTCTTGCCTTGCACGCCCCTAGGCGTGTTTCCCGGCACCCCCTAGGGTCCCCTGTGCCCTGCGGGAGTGACCCCTGGGTGCAGGACCGGGAGGAAGGCCTGAGCACAGCTGGATGTGGCCCAAATTCCGAAATCCAGAAGCTTCTCCTGGGCCCGAGGGGGCCAGACTCAGCTGGCCCCCCAGCCCCTTTTCAGAAAGGAAATCCTTCAGTGCCCCCCCCCATCTGCCTCACTTGGCACCCCCGAAGACCACAGCACCCACTTGAGGACACGCTGACCTACGTTGACCGACTTGGTTTTTTGGGCCACTCCCGAACTGACTCCTGGCTCTGTGCCCAGGCAGGGGGTCACTCCTCGTGGGGCTTGGAGGACCCTTGGGACTACCGGGGCTCGAACCCGGGTCGGCTGCGTGCAAGGCAAGCCCCCTTGCCAACCCCAGCCCATAGTTTTAAAAGAAAAACTTTTTTTTCTGAGCTTTGAAACTTGCTCAGAAGAGCCTGCCCCTTGTCAAGGGTTTTTCCTGGAGGTATTTTCTCGTCAGGAAAGCCTGTGAGGTGGCCAGAGAAGACGTAAACAGGGACGCAACTGGGGTTGCGGCTGCCGGGGAGCGCCCTGTCCTTCCGACCCTTCCGACATGGGAAGGCGACCCTCCCCGACAGCCGTCCCGGCTCCCAGTTCTGTGACCCGCTCCCTCCTGAAAGCCGCCTGCTCCCCAGATCAGATCAGATGTCTTCCAGTTGGCAAAGCAGAAAGGAGTGTGTGTGTGTGTGTGTGTGTGTGTGTGTGTGTGTGTGTCTGTCTGTCTGTCTGTCTGTCTGTCTGTCTGCCCAGGGAATCCCTCCAGCTGAGCTTGGCCATATGTGAGGGAAGAGTCTTACCCGCTCTCTAGTCCGTGTCTCTGTCTCTGTCTCTCTCTCTCTCTCTCTCTCTCTCTGTCTCTCCCTCTCTCTCCCTTTCTCCTTCTTGTTGCTGTCCCCACTCCCGAGGGGCTATACAGAACCTCCTTCCGCCCCTGCCTCTGCCCGGGCTGACCCGTGTTCTCTGCCCGCAGGTCCCTTCACGAGGCCGCATCCAGCCCTGTGGCGCATGGTGTTTGGTGAGTCCCAGCCCTGACCCCCTTTGCACCTGCAGCCCGGGGTGTGTGGGCTCGGCCCCCCCAACAGCGCCCCTTCCTTCCCCCGTTCTCGCTCCCCAGGCCTCAGCGTGCTCTACTTCCTGTTCCTCGTCTTCCTCCTCTTCCTCAACTTCGAGCAGGTCAAGTCGCTCATGTACTGGCTGGACCCCAACCTCCGCTATGCCACCCGGGAGGCGGATGTCATGGTAAGAGGTTGCGGGACAGGGCCGCACGTCTCTTGGGGACCCTGATCACCGATCGGCCCTGGAGGTGACATTCACGGGTCCCTGCATCCTGGTTTCCCGTCCCCATCAAGCCCGCAGTCCTTCCTGGGACCCGGAACCCCGAAGGGCCTCCCAGGGCCCTCCGGGGGGCTCCCTCACCCTCCACACCCTCCCAGAGCCCCCTGTGCCCTCTGCTCCCAGAAGGGCCCATTGGCCGGGCGTGGGCCACTTGCATGGGCCTGTGTGTGTGACGGTGACCCAGAGTTTGCTTCCTGCTGGGACGCCTGGTGGCGGCTCCCCCAGGACACTCCTGGTCCTCAGATGCTGGGGGCCAGCCATGGGGAGGGCCTATGGGGGTTTACTGGGGGGGACCCGAGCCTCGTGCAGGGGAGTGTGACGGCCTCTAAGGGTGTGTCTTGGCATGGCGCCGGACCAGACGCCATGTGGTGGCCTTTAGCGAGGGGGCCACTAAAGGCAGGAGCCTCAGGGAGGAATCTGGGGTTTCTTATTAAGGACGACGGCAGGCGTGGGCCGGGGAGAGAGCACAGTGGTTAGGGCGCCTGCCTTGCCCGTGTCTGACCCGGGCTTGCTCCCCGGAACCCCATAGGGTGAGCCCTTGCAGGGGTGACCCCCAAGTGCAGGGCCAGGGGGAAGCCTTGAAATTGAAAGGAGAAAGCCGCTAAGCAGACGGGTGTTTCCACGGTGGTCCTGGGGTCGAGCGGGCCCGCTGGGGCAGGACTGGGTGCCACAGGGTCAGCCGAGAGAAAGGACGCCGCCTGGCAGACGCCCTTCGCTGCCCTCCTGCGCTTGGCGAGCCCGGCCCTGCGGGTGGGATGGGGGCCTGGACAGGTCCCCCCAGGGTCGCTCACGCCCCGCCCGACCTGGCAGGAGTACGCGGTGAACTGCCACGTGATCACCTGGGAGCGCCTGGTCAGCCACTTGGACATCTTCGCCTTTGGGCACTTCTGGGGCTGGGCCATGAAGGCGCTTCTCATCCGCAGCTACGGGCTCTGCTGGACCATCAGCATCACCTGGGAGCTCACGGAGGTAGGGAGGGACGCCCGGCCAGCCCAGCCCGGGGGGGACTCGAGGGGGAGACCGCGACCCCCACGCGCTGGCCGGGGAGCACTGGGTCGGGAGCTCCGGGGAGCGGCCGGGATGTGGCGGCCCTTAGCAGCCCCGCGTCTCGGCACTCCCCCGTCGGTCTCGTGGGACGGCGAGACTCAGACTTGAAGACAGCCACAGAGTGAAATTGGCTGGGAGGGGCCTGATTCCTTCGCACCGGAGTTCACAGTCACAATCACGACCATCCTGTTATTCGTCGATTGCCTCGAGCAGGCCCCAGTAACATCTCCTTCGTCCTAGCCCTGAGATTTTTTTAAAAAGTGCCATATTCAAGGCTCTTTCAGAGTTAGGAGAACGAGACCCGTCATTGTTACTGGTGTTTGGCATATTGGGTACGCCACGGGGAGTTTGCCAGACTCTGCCCTGTGGGCAGGCTACCGAATGTAGCCAAAGTTTGTCCAAAGTAGGAATGAGATGATAAGATGTCGCTTCTGGGAGCTGGGTTTTATAGTCTCTGAGTCTTGGCCGCCGATGGGATTACACGGCGCCAGGGGGCCAGTTGGTGGGTGTGACCCCCGCCTACTGGAATTTGGAGGATCTGGGTGGAGGATGCTCAGCCCCGATCCGAGCAGGGTTGGAGATCTCAGCCCCGGGACCCGCGTGTCTTTGTTCCTCTGCCGGTACCTTCATGCGTGTGGAGAGTGGTCTCAGCATGGCGGTGGCTGGTTCTGGAGTTATTCATGGTGATTCATCATTCCCCAGGAACAAAATCAGCCACCAGAGCCCCCTTTACCTAGTTGTTCCCCTTTTTTCTAGAATGTTTTCTTCTTCATCTGGTTTTTTTGGGGGGGGGGCGGGAGGGGCCACACCTGGTGGTGCTCAGGTGTTTCTGCACTCAGGAATCACTCCTGGTGGTGCTCGGGGGACCCTATGGGATGCCAGGGATCGAACCCAGGTTTGGCTGTCTGCAAGGCAAATGCCCTCCCCGCTGGGCTCTCCCTCTGGCCCCTTCTGAGCCGTCGTTGCTGTGCTCGGTGGCCCTTCCTGTCCGCGTCCCTTCTCTCGGGGCCAGCAGCTCGAAGCATCTCTTTCGTCCCCACCAGGCCCCGTTGTCTCTGCGGTGACACTGGCCCCCACAGAGCGAATTTGATGCTTCTGGGTGACGGCCTGGTTCCCGTCTGGACTTGGGCCCGGGGTCGCGGCTTCATAGTGGCACCTCTGTGAGGCCACGGCCCTTCCCCGGGCAGGACCCCCGACCGCGTTCTGTGTCCCCGCCTGGACACCTGCCAGGCCACTCCCTGCTGCCCGCTCTGACGGCCACCCCGGTCTCTTCGGGTCCCCGGGGGGAATGCACCTGGCCTGAGTGTGCCAGGCTGCCAGCATGTGCCCAGGCAGTGCCCTCAGCCCTGGGCGCTCGCAGCCAGGGGCCGCCCGGAGCCATCAGGAGGCGGGTGTTGGAGAAAGGTGCTCTCCGGATCTAATTCAGCACAGACCATCCAGACCCAGGCCCTGTGTCCTTCCCTTGGCCTCTTGGTGGAGGGGGGGGCAGTGGGCTGGTGCGCCCTCCCCTCCCCGGCATGCCCGCAGCCCCCGATGTGGCCATCACGCCGCCCCCTGCCCTGCAGCTCTTCTTCATGCACCTCCTGCCCAACTTCGCCGAGTGCTGGTGGGACCAGGTCATCCTGGACATTCTCCTGTGCAACGGCGGCGGCATCTGGCTGGGCATGGTGGTTTGCCGCTTCCTGGAGATGAGGACCTACCACTGGGCCAGCTTCAAGTGAGCCCCCCACGCCCACCCGCACGGCCGCTTCCCCCCAGGCTCAGCCCACCCCCTCTCTTTTTCTTTCTCTCCCTCTCTCCCTCCCTCTCTCCGTCTCTCTCTCTTCCTCCCTCTCTCTCCCTCCTCCTCCCTCCCTCTCCGTCTCTCTCTCTTCCTCCCTCCCTCTCTCCCTCCCTCTCTCCATCTCTCTCTCTTCCTCTCTCTCTCCCTCCTTTTCCCTCCCTCTCTGTCTCTCTCTTCCTCCCTCTCTCTCTCCCTCTTTCTCCCTCCCTCTCTCCCTCCCTCTCTCTCCATCCCTCTCCTTCTCTCTCCCTCTCTCTCCCCCTCCCCCGCTCCCCTTGCCCCGACGTGGGGGGAGCAGGGCTGTACCCCTGGCCTGTGCCAAGATTTTGTTATGCCCTTGGGGCTGGTGGTCCCCGGTGCCCCCATGCCCCCCATCCCAGCCCTCAGCCGGGCGGAGTCGCTTGGTGAGACTGTCCTGGCTCCCCATGTCCCCCACCCCCGGTCACTGGCGCTTCTCTCCCAGGGACATCCACAGCACCACGGGCAAGATCAAGAGGGCCGTGCTGCAGTTCACGCCGGCCAGCTGGACCTACGTGCGCTGGTTTGACCCCAAGTCGTCCTTCCAGAGGGTGGCGGGCATCTACCTGTTCATGATCATCTGGCAGGTGACACTCGCCGGGAGGCGGAGCTGGGAGTGTGTGTGTGTGTGTGTGTGTGTGTGTGTGTGTGTGTGTGTGTGTGTCTACACATGTGGGTCTGCACCTGTGTGCATGTGTGTGCCCGTGAGTAGGTGTGCATAGGGGAGGTGTGTGAGTGTGCATACACGCGTGTTCAAATGTCTACACGTGGGCAGGTGCACGTGTGTCTGTGGATGTGTGTGCGCGTGTGTGAACTTGGGTGTGCATCCTGTGTGTATGCAACTGCGTGTGTGTGCGTGAGTGTGCAAGTGAGCACACGTGTGTGTGTGTGACTGCACACGTGAGTGCATGTGTAAATGCCTGAGCCTGTGTAAATAGGTTCCTGGGAACACACACGTGTGTACGTGAGTGTAACTGTGTCCACGTGTGTGAGCCGGCAGCCCGAGGGTGGCCCCGTGTTGGGCCCGCAGCCGACTGACCGTCCTCCTCTCGCAGCTGACCGAGCTGAACACCTTCTTCTTGAAGCACATCTTCGTGTTCCAGGCCAGCCACCCACTCAGCTGGTGTCGGATCCTCTTCATCGGCGGCATCACGGCGCCCACCGTGAGGTGAGTGCCCGCGCCCGCCCCGGGAGACCGGCCGCCCTGGCGCCCTGCTGAGTCACTTCCCACTCTGTGCCCGGGCACCCCCGAGGGCAGCTGCCGGATGCTCGGTTCTGCCAGGTGTCAGAGGGTGGGAGCAAGCGTGTGCGGGCAGGGCTGGGTCCCCTGCACCCCGTATGGTTCCCCGAGAGTGGTCATGAGTGAGCCGGGGTGGCCCCAAATCAAAATTCACAACAAAACCAGCAGGCCACTGTCCGGGGGGCGGGGAGGCGGGCGGGAGGAGGGGTCTGGCTGGCCATGGGAATCCCCCTCCCGGGCCACGGGGCCTCTGCTGCTGTGGGCGTGCC